>NW_016166910.1:0-22839 GCF_001687245.7 Rhagoletis zephyria | reverse complement strand
TGTGTGACAATTTCATAGCTAAACAGCAAACAAATTAAAAAAAATAATAAAAGCGCAAATAAAGCACACCACATTAAACTTAAGCCATAAACAAATAGAATGTGAAAATAAAGAAATAAGGTTACAAAAAGTTTAACCATAAAACGGCGCAAATAAGCGCGTTAAAGAGACTTAGATAATCTGTAGCTAGGTGGGGTGAATGAGAAGAAGAGAATAAAATACAAATAAAACACTAAGAGTTAATTACTTTTGACATGGCGGCACGCAACAGAGCTATGTAGAATTTTAGCTTACAAACATATGTATGTCTGTATGTGCATTTGTACACCACCAACCGCACAATGGTCCAAGGGAATGCTCAACAAATTACTCAACTTAAATATGTACTGAGTGCCGAGCGAAAGTCGCACAGTTTGATCTCAGAGGTTTGATTGCTCGGTGGTGTGAGAATTACGCACTTGATTTATTACACGCATATATATGTACCTAGGCATACATATATTTCGCCTAGAGACTCAACAGCAGCATGCCATGACTTTCTTCTCATTTTAACTTTATATCCGAGTGCTCAGTGGATTGCTTGGCTGGTAGCTTTGTCATTCTGATCCGCAGAAGATACTAACTCATGCGATTCGTGTCGGCAGGGCGTATACGTAACTCTTTGTTGTGAACGGTTTGCTATGCACGTACTAGGTCTATGCTCTTCCAATCAAGTATTCATGTATATATGTAGATGTGTACATATAAATGTATTGTATAATATATGCACTTGTTGCACTTTTTGACAATTTGCAAAGCATTAAAGCAACACACGGCTATAAATTTCGCAATAAAGAATATCCTTTCGACTATGCACATAATTTTTATGGCAGCCCTTCGGATGAACTCTGCAAAGCAAGCTGGCAAGTATTTTAATAGCAGGCCATTATTTTAATCAATAAAAAATTTGCTTTGTAGCATGTCTAGTGAATCCAAAAAAAATTTTGCCAGCTTTGAATGAAATGTTAAAACGCACTTATTAGTGAACATGGCTCTAAAACACATCCCCTTAAACTAGTAAGTATTGTATGATAATAGCTGACTTGAAAGTTTAAAGCCATTTTCCTTAAGTTCTTCCAGTTCTAGTTTCCAGTTATGTACATATATCGATAACTAAGATTTTTCGCTATACTTTCATCATTATCATTTTAGAATTGTTTATCGATTTCTTTTTTGACACAGTTATTAGTAATTTTTGCAACATATTTGCAGACAAAATTATCGATATATCAATTTATACCGATATCGATATATTTACTGAAATCGTTATCGATAAAGTTATCGAAATAAATGGCATCACGTATATCGAAAACATAATCTATATGTGTACTGATATTTATTTAATGTCTATTGATATCGTTGTAGAAATTTTCATCGGCATACTTATCGATAAACAACTAAAAAACTGAACGGCGTCAATCTGGTATCAAATTTCGTTTCCACTTTCCCCCTATATAGAATTGTGTATTCATGTCGCAATAGATACTTTTATCGGCATTGTTGTCGATAATTAATAGGAAAACTGAACGGCAGCTATCTGTAGTCGAATTCAATTTTCATATTTTTAGTTGCAGAGATGCTTGGTTATAATTGCCCTCATTTTTGTCAATATTTTCTACAATGTTATCGACTTGTTAATAACTTGTCCGGCTTATTTATAGATATCGCCATCCTTATCAATAAATTCAGTCATGGCAATCAATGGGTTTTACTCATATTGTTATCGATAAACTTGTCGATATATCTACAAATATCTTTGCACATAAAATTGTCGGCACATTTATCGATAACTTAATCGATATATCCACAGTTATTTATTTGACGTGGATTGATATCTTGATCGATATATTTACCGGAACAGTTATCGATATGTGTATTAGTGTAAAAATATGCATTTGGATTGCTAAACATATGGCACAGGGAATGTTAAAAAGGACTTAAAGTTCGAAAATAAATTTTCGAAAAATAAATTTTAAGTTAAGAGTAAATTTACTTTTTACGTTTTCTGCCAATGTGTTAATTTTTCAAGTGATTTAATTATTGAAGGTTTTCTCACTAGTGACATTACAGTTTTGACACTCCCTTACAAAAAGTTGTCCTAATTTTATCTCAAATTATTCTAAATGATTTCAAATATCTCGTATACAACTACATTTGAAATTAAACTTGTCTTTACAAAGTCTATAATAAAATTTAATGGCATATATTTTTGTGTGGTACATTTTAATCCAATATATCGCTCCCGTGTTTGGGTCAAACTTTGTACGAAATTTTTCGGCATAGTTTTTGAGATATTTTATTTCACAACATTTTGAGATTGGACTTTTCGCATTGGTTTTTACGAGATTTTTCAAAGTGGCACTCTTTTTGCAACTTTTCGGTTTATTTCCAAAATTTTCGGCGTGCATTTTGGATTGTTCTCACTTTTACGCGTTTTTTCTCCCGTGTATTTTCGTATTTTGTTTAAGAGTGTTTGGTATTTTTACTGAAAGTTTCGAGTCAAAAAGTAGTTTTAAATCTTAAAATGTCAAAAAAACAAAAATCAAAATTCCAAAGATTTTCTTTGAAGCTTTCAGTTCATTTCAAATTTTTTCGGGATTGCTGGCGCTATTAGGAATTTTTTGGGTACTTTTCTAAACCTTTTGTACTTTTTCCGTACTTTACTTGGTACTATTTATTGTTTTAATACAAGAAAAGTAAAAATATTTTCTTATAGTTTTCTGCTTCATATGAGCTATAATTTTTTTCTTCTTCCTTAAAAAATAGAAAGCTAGAGGTTCTGGCTTCTTACTCTCAATGTTCTCATCAATTTTAAAGGCTACTAATTTTTGTTTTAATTATTATAAAATGTATACTTATGCAGTATTTGCTTTACACAACTCGCGTTTAATTAAGGAATAATTATCCTTCATTATTATAATTATAATTATTAAGTAGATTCGAGTTCCTATTCATATTCTCTCATTCCGAGCATTTCTTAATTTCTTCACGTTTAATAAAACTTAAGTAATTACTGCATTGTTTCACACACACACACCCATGGGCAAATAAAATGACTTTAGTAATTACGAAAATTCACAAGTCAACAAATACGTGCGTTTTTATGACGTGACGCCACCGCATTGTCTTTTACATGCTTGCATACACATCCACTTGACTGGTCAAAGTTTAAGTTAGGTCAAGACATGAAAGCCGATCAAGCGTTGAGCTTTAGCACAACAAAGGCAGTTTGACCAACCAGAAATAGCACGTAAATGGCGTGTCAAATTGTAAGTATAAGTATGCATAAAAATGGGTATATAAATACACTTTGATTATATTGATTAAATGTAGTGGAAGTAATTTTTTTAAGTTTCTAGCATATTTCTTGAAGTTTTTCATCGCTTTCTAAAAGTTTGTGCCAAACGGAAGCACATTTTCCTTGGAATCAAATTACTCGATACAAATACGATCGAAATATGATGTCTCATCCACGATAATAACAGTGTATGAAATCAATAGAATTCTTATAAAAAGTTTACTGGCTTTTAGCGAATTGTGTATGGGGGAAAACTTTCATTAATGAATATCTCATTCTCTTTTTTTAACATTAATCTAAAAATCCTTAAACTAACTAAGCGAAATTGAGCACCAGAAACATCAACATCAATGGCTCCTTGGGAACATCAGAAGTAAGGAACACAGCCACATGTGGCAATTCCTCTCCACGGTCAGCGAAATTCTACAATCTGCAATTAACGATCTGGCAGGGTGGGCAGAAAGAAACGGTTCAATCCCACTAAAAGCGAACATCACGACCTCTGTCGTCAACGAAATAGACAATTCCTTCCAAACTTGGCACAGTTATTGGCCTTCGTACAGCATACTAAATGGCCGAAAATTTTTAAAATCGGACAATAACCACGCCCACATCCCATATAACGGAAATTTAGAGAAATACAAAATCTTCGATAAATCAGTAAATATTAAAGCTAATTTATTCAAAATTGATGCCTGCAACAATTCTTTACCAAGAAATACGTTTATGATAGAATTTTCAAAAACGGGCGTGGCACCGCCCACTTATGATCACATATATGTATCTCGGTAACCGTTATACCAATTTGTACCAAACTCGGTGTGGTTATTGCGATTGCCACATAGAAGAAAAACGTTGAAAATTATTTAAATCGGACTAAAATTACGGCCGCTTTTCATATAACGGTAAATTTCATAAATGCTTGAATGTTCAATATTTCGAAGTTTAAGGACGATAATTTACTCAAAATTGATACGATACACCCCAGTTTATCATGTAGCGGTAGCTTTCGGAAAGGTGAAAAAACATATATTTAATACTTGTGCCGGGTATTTAATGTTCGGCTCCGCTCGAACTTAGACTTTCTTACTTGTTATTTTCTATTGTTGCGTTGAATAATTCGATTTCATAAACCAACATACATTGTAAATCAAGTTTTCATTAAAGTGCGCAGAAAACTAAAACCACAAAATGGGTAAATGGGCTTTCCCTCTTTTTTCTAAAGTTTTTTTGATTTTTTTTTTTTTTTAATATGCTTTAACAAAAACCATCTAAACCAAAATTTTTAACTTTATACGGAATTTAGAATAGTTCTACACTTTTTATGTAAATTTCGAGTTTTTAACCAGAACTTTTATAAATTTTTTTGGGTATGCAGTTAACAGGCTTATAAAATTTTAGTAAAATAAATGCAAGCTTTGAGCGGCTAAAAATCATATTGATTTTTTGTAATTTTTTTATTGCCGGCGTTTTGCACTTTTTTCATATAAACATGCATTTCTTGTGGAAGAATATGCGCTAGACCGTTTGCGAAAAAAAGTCAACGCCTCATTTCCTAAATTTCGCTAGTAATATATATATAAAAAAAGGGAAAAGCAAAAACAAAAAAATATTAAAAATCAAAGCGATTTTTAGCCGCTCAAAACTTGCACTTATTTTATTAAAATTTTATAAGCCTGTTGACTGCATACCCAAAAAATTTATAAAAAATCTGATTAAAAAGTTCGAAATTTAGATAAAAATCTAAATTCTGCATAAAGTTAGAAGCTGTGATTTAGATGGTTTTGTTAAAGCTTCGCGCTTCGTGTTTATAAAAAAAAAATATCAACAAAAATTTTAGCTTGTAAAATATTGAAAATATTAAAAACGAAACACCATCCATCCACCACCACCCGCCACTGTACGTACTTATTTGTATACTTTCTAATTGTTCACGCTTGCCCGAGTTGCCTCCAGCTGTTATTTTTGCAAAACTTTCCCAACGAACGCTTCGCCACTAATAATGCCCCTTGGCATTTGGCGTCAGCTGACTACACACACAATTGAAATATTTATGTATAGTAAATACGTATTTAACAAACTTGATAAACTAAAATTCAACAATTGAACCATAAAACAAAACATTATGGTTGACTTCATACAATATTTGCGCACTTTTTATTTTTTTTATTTTTTTTTAATTCATACTTACACAGCATGTCCAAATTTATATGGCGTATGCGAATTTTATTGCTTTATAATTGGTATGGCTCGTATGGTGGTTCCGCCATTGCAAACAATAACCAGTGCTCTCCAATTATTGAACCAGCAATTGTGCGGATTTTATTGCAATTGTGTTATATTCGCTCACAGCGTTATACAAACTAAGAATGTTGATACCGGGATGCCGGCCTTTTTTAGGTCCCGAAAGTCCCGGGATTTAAATATTAATAGAAACTCCTTTTCTTTTCTTTTTTTATTTAATAATTAATATGTTTTTATAAATTTCAAGCCAATTATACATATAACACCCTTGGATAGTAAATTTTACACACAAAAATCAATATAGTCACCAAACCATGGGCCAAATATTGTAAAATTGACGTCATTAATTCAAAAATGATTTAAAATATTCAGTGAAATGTGCTTAGAGAAGAAGTATGGGTATCAAATTAAAGAAGAAATTCTGTGGAATTTAAACAGATTCAATTTCTTGGTGCATAAGGACTGATAATTATTGAAAATGTCCTTTTAAAATTGTATCCCTAAAATTTCGAAATATTTGTTTTTGAAAAAATTATATGTTCAAGACTTATGTAAACTCGATAACATCCTCAAATTTCTTCCAACTTTATCAGCTTAAAAAACTACCTATTCGTCCTTGTGAATCCAAAAAACACTTATTTTTTTTTTAATTCTAAAGAAATTTCCTCTTTCATTTGGTACCCATATTTTTATTCTACATGGCATTGAACTTTTTAAATACTTTTTGGAATAAATCATATCTTTGAAATTACAAAGTTCTATAAAATAAATCCTGCCGTCAGAGAGAGAAAATAAAAACGCCACTTTAAATAAAAAATAGGATTCAAACCCATTTATTTATTATTTATTTTATGGTAGGAGAGCTTCTCAAACAATATAGAAGTAATTTTTTCGATTTAAGTTGTTGAAAAGTAATGAATATCTAAATTTCGTGGCTAATCCCCCGAGCGAAAAAATTAACCTCCCTAATACAAACGAACATAAAAATTACAACTCGGCAAGTCTATGAATGTTAGTTACTCATACGCAGTGTATGCCCGTCGTGTAATCAGCCATAAATGTAAATTACTTATGTAAACACCACCCGGATAATTAATGCACCCACGGCGATTGTTGCACGCCATAATGCAATTAACACACTTGTTTTCAAATAATTACATAATAATTATTTCTACTCTTCAGTTCATAGTTTTTTGTTGAAAATTTGATGGCCATAATGCATTTAAAATAACCAAGCAGCCAAATTAATTGTTTAGCATAATTAATAAAATTATTAAATTTTTTTTTAATGGCGCGCAACAAATTAATATTTATATTGTTAATAACATTTTTAGCAAAATAACTGGTAAATAATTTTAACAAATTTTAGTAAGTAACTTTAAATAAAATGCATACATACTATCTATGTATGTATGTATAAAAGTATAATGTAATATTTGCGTGCCTTATAAATACAACAAATAGTTTTTTAATATTTCTAAATCTTTTCTTCTTAATTTTTCATTTATTATTATATTTTTTTAAATACGCTACTGGCTAATACAAATACCAGTATCGTTTCAAGTCAGCAAATCTGAAAGCTACTTTTGCCATCCGAACAGTCATCTTTAGTAATCATTTTGGTTCACTGAAGCAGACGCAGTTCGTACACAACATTATCATCATCTCATCGGAAGCGGAAAATCGATATAGACAAAAGAGAAAATAGTTCAAATGATTGCAGGCTAAATTGCTCTGGTTGCATTGCTGTCAGCATGCCATAAGGTAGTTACCGATAAATGCCCTTTCGTTGAGTGAAACTGCTGAAAAATGATGCAGTCACGTCAAAAAAAAGAAACATTGAAATCTCGCTGGAATTCTTGCGGTATCTGTTAAAAAATTAATTGAGGAGACTTAAGCTGAAAGTTTTCTGTAGTACATATAAAACTGAATGAATGAGGGATATGTTTTAATATGGTGGGATAATCTGAGCCGAAATCATGTGTCAAATATATAAATCAAATATTTAGTTTCTTATTTAATATAGTTCACTGCCAATTAAACAATATCGAAAATAGAACCGAACATTTCAAGCAAAGTTTACATTAATCAAAGCTCAGCAATATTTATATCGATACTCATAAGCAGGGCCGAAAAAAATAATCATGAAAAAAAAAACATTTTAAGCGTTAAGATAAGCATTAAAACATTGGTAAATATGCATGCAAATATGCTCGCAAAACAAAGTACAGTTTAATGTTTTTTTTTTATTCAGTTTATTTCAAGGATTAAAAAGTTACAATGGACATACAAGTGGGTGGAGTGTCATAAAAGAAAATAATAAAAAAATAAATAAAGCCCGCGGTGTTATTGCCTTTTCGAAAAAGAAATTAAGCCCGCTTAAGGATTTAATGCCTTTTGCCAGTGGGCGTTATTTCCCTTTCGATATGGAAATAAAGCCCACGGGCTTCATTTCCTAAAAAATGAAATAAAGCCCGCGGGCGTCTGTTTTCCTTTATTTAAATTGAAATTAACAAATTTCAATGCATATATTTAATACATATGTATGTATGTACAAAAAGGAACATGAAAAAGTAAAAGTTAAATAAATACTTTCGTCGATTGTCGAATAATTTGACGGCAAATTGCAAAGCAATCTGTGCAAAGCTTAAAATGATTGGCCGAGCTTCTCCTAAGATTGGCGGTATGTGCCTTGATGTCACACAAACCACTCGGCCACCAGCTTAGCCGCAAAAAAGTTGCAGTAACAAGACAGAAAGAAATAAAATTATATGTATATATACATATCAGAATATTCCGAATAAATACTGCCTCCGGCTCTTCCATTGCGTTTGTCTTTGAGAGGTCCAAAAACAAACACGAAACAATGAAAAGTCTCGAACAAGATCTTAAAATCCCTAACAAAACTCGAAGTGTTCCTATGTTCCGAAAAGTAAAAATTACTGTCAACTTCGAAAAGTCTCGAAAAATTCTAAAGGGTAACAAAATAAAATCCCAAAAGGACCCAAGGAAATCTGGAAAGAACCCGGCAAATGTTACGAAGATCTCTAATGTCCGAAAGAAAAATAAAAAAAAAACAGCAAAGTCTTGCAAGGTATCCAAGTGTGAAAAAGTGAAAAAAATTATGGGGTTTTTGGCTCAAATAAACCATAAATAACCATGGTCATGACGAAATATTAGGTTCTAAACCTTTCGATAAGAGTTTTTCGAATAGGCCTACATACTCTTATAACTTAGTGAGGATTTCAATGCCTCGCAGTGGAAAAAAGAAACGAGTAAAAAGCAATTACAGAAGACCTTTTCTGGAATATAGAGGGCTTTATCATCTGCATGATTTCCTTAATTATATTTTATATGAAATGGGCCCAATTGCATGACATTGCGCACTTCTCAAATGCTTTTTTGAAATTAAGAAAAACCAATAACAAAAATTAGAAATTATATGTTGGGTCTAACGAGACTCCAACCCGGGCCTTCCTGAAAGCTAATAAATAAAAGCAAACATCTCTGCGCACTCAGCTACAGACACACCATGTAAATGTGTTTTCAAACTTTTATTTAAGTCAAATTTTTTACAATCGTTCAAACGAACTTATTTTCAAACTCAACCGTAGCTCATGTCAGTTTGTTTGCTTAACACGTTGCCTACTAAATTCTCGAGAAGGAGCACTGGAAGCACTCTACTCGTAGTGATGTTTAGATGTGCTTTGAGCTTGCTTAAGAGCGAGATAGTAATACCTTATCAACGAAAGGCCTTCACTAAATTGCTTCTGGGTGATTTAGAATAATATTCGTACATTAAGGTGGTCCTTAAATGTAGGAAGCTAATTTTTATATCCGATTTCCTTGGCTTCAACCCCTACGTCGATGGTACTATTGTCAAAGATATTACATATAAATTTTGGTCCCGATTGGAGACGGTTAAGACGTGTCACACAGGGTGTAAAGTTCAGAATCCTCTACGAAGACTGAAAAAATTTAAATAAACTTGTTTTTGCATCTCTTACCCTAAATCGATATTACCGTAGTCGAAGATATCACATATAAATTTTGGCGCCGATTAAAGTTGGTTAAGGCGTGTCGCACAGAGGTCAAAATTCAGATTACCCTATGAAGACGTCTTAACCAAAATTTATATGTGATATCTGTGACCATAGTATTACCGATTTAGGGGGTGGGACTGAAAAAAATCGTTAATTTGAATTTTTTTTAGGGACACCCTAATATACATGCATATTTTTCATTGATGTACAATTCTAAGCTCGCGACTAGTTCAATTCCTCGGTCATGATTTCCTAAACCCCTTTTACATAGTACTTTTTTTGATTTAACGCACTTTCTTTATGTGAAGAAAGCAGTTGGCAGGTTACCCACAAAATGTTCGTTACCAAAACAGAGATACCCCTTTAACGAGCTAAAAGCCTGTTAAATAATTAAATTAATGTTTTCTTGCTTTTTAAATGTGCGAAAAATTCTGTTTACTTATGTATGTAGACTCATACATATATGTAAATGCATCTGTCTACACGTACATATATGACTGACCATTTTAGTTACCCGAACTCATTAACTCTTACTCCGCCACAGGTGAAATACCAAATTGACCAAACCTTTAAATTCAAGTAACTTTCATTGTCGGCGGATGTGGTTTTCTCTTACCTTTGCAAATTCGCAAAGCCCAGATGCTAGCGTTTTAAGCTGAAAGGTGATTTGTCTGTCATGATATGCGTAAGTATGTATGTACGTATGTCTACGAATGCATGCAAATTAATGTGCACATATGTGAAAAAACGACAACATCAAACTCGCGCGTGTTGGTAATTGCTTTTACTTTTACGGTCACCTTAATTTCACGTTCGGCTTACACTTTCACGCGCATATAAATAAGCACGTTTAGAAACCTTTTTCGTAGCTGTTATCTCTTAAAACCAGAAATATTTGCATGAATCATGAATTTTTCGGCGTTTGAAAACCACAACGCAAGTGATTACTAAAGGTGGGCATGCGTGGATCGCTCTCAGTGGAAACTTTTAAAAGTTGAATAAAGCTATTCATATTTTTTTTTTGTTGATAAACTACCTTCCACTCTTTTTAAGAAATTTCTAAATCATTTAGGGCCGTTTGCACCATGTGTAGTTAACGCTAACTGGAGGTACATCCTTCAGTTAAGCACGTTAACTGCTTTATCGATCACATGTTATATGATGGGTGTCGATAACGTCGATAAAGATGTTTAACTGGGAATTAACTAGACATGGTGCAAACGGCCCTTAATGTAAACCCGATTTTGTTTGTATTTTATTATTTTGAGTAAAAACACTTCCATTCTTCCTTTTTTTATTTTTTCAAGGTATAAAAGGCAACATTCGTTGATATACATATGTACGTATGCACGTGATCAAAAAGTAATGGCCTATTTTACATTTTGAGGCTTTCAAAAAAATTCGGGTGCTTCTGACCATTCACAAAATTTTTTCGGGATTGTCTTGTAATTATTTTTGGATTCTGGGTATTTTTTTTGGAAATTGTGGGTTTTTTCGACTTGATCTTTGGCAGTAAGACTTCGTGGAAGCCGAACATCAATGAAAAGGTAAAGGAGCTGACTCTAGCCATTTAGTGTGGAGCTATTGGCTAGGCTTGTAATCTCTCATCGAGGGTGGTTTAGTGGCTCTAATGATGCCATAATGAAATCTATTTTATTGTATGATTTACTTGCCTGGTTGAGCGCGATAGACAAGGGCATCACTGTTAAGCAGCTGGAGAAAGTGGTAAGACCATAATCAGTAGGACACTTCGGACTACCCATCTTGGTGCGCCTTACGGAATGGTAAGCGTTGTGCCTTTAGCTATTCCAGGCAAAGCTTTCGCAAAGAGGCATAGACCTAAAGCTCACTTCCAGCTATGGGCACTTCGAAATTTCAGAATTTTCAAGTTTATTTCAGTCTGAAGCGATCATAACACGAGTTTATCATCCAACACCCACATCACACCCAATGAGGATTGGTAGGGGGTGTAGTACTTCTAACCAGAGACATGTGAACTTATTTGAACTTAGTCGTCGATGGATCGAAGTTGCATGGAAATGACATATCCATCTGTCCTTTGGGAAGAACTTTGTATCAACCTCAATTTAGGCCCCCGGTTCGCTTGTGTTTTTTTCAAAAACGGTGGACTTAGTAAAGAATACAATGAACTTGATGATTACATATCGACGGCTGAGTGGAAGATCGACCTAGGTCGGCAGCCAGTTCGAAAAAGCTATACCTCAGAAAACTTTTCAAGAACGTCTTATTTTAGAATTTGATTGCAGAATGCCGCTATTTCAGGATTTGGTTCAAAAACGCCCTATCTCTATTGAGAATATATTGAATATATGTTGAGATATCGGCAGCTAAGATAGTGCGTTTTAGAATCGAATCCTGAAATAGAGCGTTCTTGAAAAGTTTTCTGATATAGAGTGTTTTTGAACTGGCTATCGGGACAGGTCGTTCTTCCACTCATCCATCGATATAAAATACCAAATAAGTGAGGTTTACTTATATGCTGATAGCCAGGTGGTAATCAGGATCCATATACGCCCGATCAAAAACGCCCGAGCAACCATGCCCCACTATCTCCCTGTGATCTGCATCTGAAAAGATGTGCTTTTAGACACCACAGCAAAGGCTGGTTGAGAAATTTGGAATACAAGTTGCTAGTCAATTCTGGAGGAAGAGGAAAGCCCCCTCTGTATTGGAAAGACCAGGTGGCTTCACTTGGCATTTCTAGTTTGCACAGAAGAGAAGCAACAGGCGGACTCGGGGAAAGTCATTAGGCGGTTACAGCTTCAATCAAGAAGAAGAAGAAGAAGAAATTAATTCTGGTGAGAAGTTGATAGGCGCCGGCCAAAGGAGCTATTACCTAAAACTGTACAAGTCTAATCTGTCGTGACTACTGGAAGCTCTAATCGGCCATTGTCCGGTCGGAATGCAAGCGTTAAGGCGCCACATTACCCCAAGCTCGAATGTAGCAGCTCTGGTAAACCGAACTTACGGCTCTCAACCGAACTTGGGTCTCACTTTTTTCATCAGCGATAAGCATTTTAGTATACAGATTACCACAAAATCTTAAGTACCTCCGTTCTGCCATCCCAAACCATGGTAAGGGGACCTCTTTTCCTTCTTTGTCGCAGTTTTTGTTTTTTTTACAACACTTTTGTTTGTTTTATTCACTCCCATCTATGCTAACACAAAGGACAGTTAATTTTCTAGTGTAAATGCACCTCAACCTGTGGATGCCGGCATCCTAGCCTAGCTTAGCCTATGGCCTTGAAAGCACTCACAAAACAATAAAAAATTAACCACTTAACATGAAAACAACAAAACAAACAAAAAAATCACAATCAAATTACTCATACTTTATGAAATTATCACCGCCTATCTAATAATGGCATACGATCTCCCAGCTAAACAACATACATACTTACATAAGTACACAGACATATTCAATACAAATCCAATTTGCAATTGCGCTAAATGACCCATACAAAGCCGATAATCTAATCTATCAAAGAACTGATTGATGATGCCGGTCGAACGAATAAGGAATAAAATAAATAATCACCCAAATTTATTGCTAAAAAAAGCACAAACACACATACATATATACATGGTACTTGTTTGACAAATAAGAATCACCGGCGGCCATCTGCTGGCTACGACGGCACCAGCTTGACAGGTTGCGAAAGTGAAGAAATAGATATAAAAACAGACATTTTTTTTATGGCGACAAAATGCTCGTCGACCTTGCCAATAATAAGAATTCTAGCGAAAAAATCTTACGCACCCGAAGTACGAAAAGAAGAAAAGTTAAATTTGCTGATTATAAAATGAATAGGTCGTATGTCTGGCCCATTGCAATGCAGTGATGCGATGGATAATCAAAAAATAAATAATTAATTAGCATATGTAAGCAGATGTAAATAAAAAATACATTAGACAAGCTTTTATCTACATAAGCCTTTAAATGTGCCTACCTCGATCATTCGCTTGTCGTAAAAGCAAAACAAAAAAAAATAAAGGTTTTTACAGTGAAGCAAATCAATTAAATTGCAATCAAGTTCAAGGCGAACCTGTGTTTGCCGCGACATATATAAGATGTTATGCTCCTGCATATATGTATAGATATGTACATTAGACTGTACTAGAAAAATAGTTTCAATTTATGCCTAGAATTTGCCCAGCGCTCTCGTAGCCTTAGAGGTGGCCACCATTATTATAGAAATTCTGTTTTACCAAGATTAACTGCAAGGCCACTGTCATCCATTTCGAGTATCCTTAGAGCAGCGTATGTAAGGCATACAAAAGCGTAGGTACCCATCTAAGCCCTAAATCTCACGACGTTAGTTTCTAGGACTATAGCAATTCTCTCCGGCAGCATATTTTTACATGACGCCTCTAAAACAGTACAAGAACCAGAATTAAATGACCTTCAAGCTGCCCTTTCTTTTTCCAAAGCAGTTTATTTGTATTGCAGTTGTAGTAGATATTCTAATTTTACTATGACATTTGGCAAAGTCAAAGTGGGTTTGAGCAGCAGCAGAAGAACTTTTGATACTAAAATTTTTTTTAACCAATCTTACATTAGGAACTCAACTGATGTAAACTAATTCGTAACAACCAAGAAAAACATTGTTTTATTTAGAGCATTCAGCATATTGTATTTAATTGTGGATATAATTTAGCAAAACTCAAAGAAAATTCACACGCAATTCACCGAGGTATAGATAAAAATTATTTTAATACCGAGTCAACATTAACATCCAGACTGCGATGAATATTGAGAAAAGCTAGCCCATTGTGTGCTCATAATCTGCACATGCCAGCACATGCCTGCACATGCATGATGATATTCATTGAATTATTTTGCAAAACTATAACTACATTATATAACACATAGAGTGAAATTTCTGTAGAAAGAACGGAAATCTGAATTTTTGCTCATTTTTAATGGATAACACAGTGCAACAAAAATAAAAAAAAAAATTATAGTACGACAAATGTTAAAGCTGTTTTTAATAGATTTTTTGTTCTGATTACGAATCCGTAAGCATAAAGTGTCCATCAGCTCCACATATGGAAAAAAACGAGGTCAAAGTGTCAAAAAATCGCGTTTTTTGCAATATTGTAGGAGCTCACAAAACTGCTTTGTGATTTTAGAACGGATCTGCGACCTATCGTCACTGATGTTAATTCTGGCTTTGCAATTTAATAGTAAATTCTTCTGTCAAGCGTTATACAATATCACCGAAGACAGTTGAGTTTTAGGTGGATTTTTATATCAGAATCTCATTTTTGTGAAAAGTGCAGATAAAGGATGTTGAATATAAGCCTTCGAAAAGATGGTAGAACCTTCCTGGCTTAAATTAAAGCTAGAACTCTCGACTACTATCTCTGTAAAGAGATCTTAGATATTTGAAAACTTAAATTGTATGCATACTTCCCTGCAACAGGGGGGGAAGTTTAAACCACTAAAACCGCCCCCCTTGCGCCAGGCTTTGTCCCCCACATTTTTCCTTCCTTTCATGGGAATGATGAGAATGCCACATTTTTTTTTCTTCTGCTGGACGCTATTTACATAATCTGAGTGCTGTTATCTCAAGCTGACCAACCGTCCTCCTTTGAAAAGGATTGTCCTCCTTCCTCAAACGTGATTTGAACTCCTCAAAAATATTGTCCTTCTTTGTCCTCCTTTTGAGCAAAAATGTCCTCCTTTTCAATGTTAATGAATGGAAAAAAATTCTGGTCACTTTAGTTATCTACACGTGTTACAAAGCTGCAGTTTCAAAAAGAGGTAAGACCTCTATAAAAACGATTTAATTGTATTTAACAAACTTTATTAATTAATTTCTATTTAAAGTGATCCTTATACAATACTGAATTCCAATTATGGAATTTTATTTTTACTGCTGATCATATTTAGTAGGAAAACTAACCAAAGCACAAAACAAAAGTTAAAAATTATTACAAAGCTTAAAAACAAATGAAGAGTCTATTCTGAAAATTTCTGACGAGTTGTTAAGTACAGATTTATATGAGTATGTATATGTATCCTGCCATTTCTACTAATACAACGAACCATTTGAAGAAAAACTGAGAGTGATGCTTAAGCTACTACACAAAAGTACTCGAGCAGTTTACAAAATATTTTCGCCAGCAGCATTTGTGCAAAACACACAGTTTTTTGCTGGCATACTTGCATGTACTTATATACATATGTTTGTAAATTAGGGTGGTCCAAAAATACATGTCCCTAGGATTGTTCGATACCGAAAACATATACCCCTATTTTTTATTTTAAATCAAAAAATATTTACAGGTCGCTCAAAGCGCTCACAATTTTTCATGTATTTTATATGGGGAAAAACCACTCTTCATAGAAATCAATATTTTGAGCTCAGAATTCAATTCAGGGGAATCCCAATAATAATACCCAATTATTTATTTAACCATTTTTTTCATAGTAACTATATTTTATAGGACCGTCAAAACCACCAGTAGATTCCAGAAAATGCAATGGGGGGATAAATAAAAAATCTTTAGTATTAAGAAGCGCTTAAATAAACAATTGGGTATTGTTATTGGAAGTCTCTTGAAGAGAACCAGAGTTTTCCGTTCGAAAAAATATTGATTTTCTAAAATTCTATACCCCTTCTACGAAAAGTTGTTTCTTGCCCATGCAAAATACATGGAAAAATTTGAGCGCTTTGAGCGACCTCTAAATATTTTTTGATTTCAAAATAAAAAAATAGGGGTATATTTTTTCGATATAGAACAATCCTAGGTGTTGAGAGCATTGAAATTCCAACTTTACTTATTTTGGGCCACACTAATGTAGATATTTGTATACTAGTACGCTTCTCAATTTCCCACTTCTTCGTCCTACATACAATGTATACATTAAGCCCACCGAAGTAATAGAATTTATGTACTTCTTACCAGCAAAATTCTTAGCATGCTAACCACCAAACCGCCTGTCAGAAACTAAAAAAAGCCCCTTTATAGTCTTAAGAGTACCTGAAGAAAAATATGGCAGCAAATCTTTATCATTTTTACAAAAAAAAAATCACAAAAAACAACTTCAAAGGAAATATTAAAGTAAAGTAAAGAAATTTGTAAATGAAATTTCCACAAGCATACAGCAAAAACGGCGCTATTCGGTATTTAGTAAATAAAAATGTTGGAGCTTTTTATACATGCACAGACGTCCAACTAAAGTTCTAACGGAAGCTTAAAGCACGATCACAAAGGTATTCTGGGCACAATGGAATAGCTTAAATTTGATATATGGTGGTTTGTATGTGATATGAGAAACTGAAGATGGCTACGCATTATGCAGTAGATGGGGCCTTCCCCCTAAGGTTATCTCCTGGCTCTATGAAACCATAGTCAATTCCAATATACTTGACGGAGTCCTCGCCTGGTGGAACGCGCTGGAAAGGCTACGTTAGCCAGCTGGCTGGGGCGAGTGGACACTCTAAGGGGCTTCGATTTCATCGCAGGTAACACGGATCACTACGTGCCTAGCCTGGCACCAGCTAGCTCTTTCTCAACGCATATCCCAACTAGAGATGAGTGCATGGAGGGCGATGGTTGGAAGGAGGCACTGGTGAACTTTTAAACGGATGGGTCAAAGCTTGACGAATGGGTGGCTCGAAGCATCCAGATCACTGTGTAGAGTATTTCAGGAAGCAGTCGATTGTCTGCTGTTAGGCGCGATGGCGGTAAGAGAGGTTACCCTCTACTCAGACCAGAGCCAGGCGGTAATCAGAGCACTGGACTCACTTATGGTACACTCGAAGCTTGTTGATGAATGCCTTAATTCACTAATATCAACACTGGCGATCGTCGTATAATACTAGGAAAATATTTGTTTATTTTTATTATTTGCAATATCTACGTTCGTATTTGTGTGTATGCATAAATCATATTTACATATGTATTTATGTATGTAGGTATGTATGTATCCTAATTGGTCACAACAACTCATACTATGTACATACATACTTTCCAAAGCTCCACGATAAACTTTTCTCCATTAACCATCGAAGTTTTCGCATCCATAGTGGGAATCATTAATAAGAGCCCAGCGGAAATTGGAAGTTTTGTGAAAGAGCGTATGGCTTCTGCTATTCCATGTAACTTAGCAACACTTAGCCACATTTAGGCAACTAACCGCAAGCACGAAATTTTCGGAAGCCAAGCAAAGTGCGCATCGGAAAACAATTCCCATATCAAATTTCTGTTACGTTAATATTTTATGATATGCTCTTCCGTGCTTAGGCGTACATGTGCATAGAATACATTCATGTATATGTATTGGCACTGTTTAAGGTGTATTTAAATGAATTTGTATGGTTGTTGTTTGAAGTTGTATAAATAATAAATAGCAGCTACTTAATTAAAGCGAAAAGTTCTTATTGAATGTAAAAGTTTTTCCACCATCGTATTTCAAAGTTCACGGTCTGACGTTGCTACTGACAAAGAAAAGGAAATTTAGTTAAAACTGCAAAATATGTACACTGCCGGCAAAAAGTATTGGCACAGCAAATTTTTCACAATATATGCACCAATTTCTATTCTAATCTGTTTCAGCTCATTTTTTATAAAAATATGGCTCATTCTGCAACAAAAAACATAAAAATATAATTTCTAAACTTTGTGCAAAACTCGCGAAAATTCAATAAATTTTCTTGCAAATTTTCAACTATTTAAATCAAATTTTTTGCAATTTTCTTGAGTACGCATTAAATTCTAGTAAAAAAAAGTACATGTTTGGAGTTAGTCAAAAATCGCATCTATTTTTGAGAATTTTTTTGTTGAGGATGTTTTGCATTTTTTTCATATATAGTATTTTCGAAAAAATTTGTTTGTATGGAAGAGACTGAAAAAAAATTACCAAAAACCAACGGTATTTCCTAGCTACTAAAAGCTTTTACTTTATTATAATAAAATTGATTGGGCTACAATCTGCGTACTCAAACAAATCTCAAAAACCTGAAAAAAAAAATTAAAAAATTGCATGAAAATTTGCTAAGTTTTCGCGAGCTTTTCACAGAGTTTAGGAATAATATTTTTATGATTTTTGTTGTAGAATGAACCATATTTTTATAAAATTGTTGCATATATTGAGAAAAATCCGCTGTGCCAATACTTTTTGCCGACAGTGTATGTATTCAATGACAGCTTAGGTAAGTGTATGTGGGATGGTTTACTCTCGCCAAGAGTTTGTTACATCCTACATCCATAGGCCAATTATGATATCCAGAAGAGTGTTTTCAAAGATCTATCCCTATACATAGTTCCATACGCTCTGCTGATCGATATATAGTCAGGAAAAATAAATAGGGACGCGTCCGTTTAACAAGTTTAGCCTATTTTCTTTATGTCCATTTAATATTTATTATTTTTATATAACAAAAATCATACAGTCATATTTCAAGCTTATACAAATTCTATAAAATTTCATCTAAATTTTCAAATTTTAAGTATGCAGTTTAATAGCCATTAAATTCCAGTATAATAAGGTGCAATCTTGAAGTTGTTTTTTTCTGACGCATTTTCTTCCACACAAAGTATGTATATTCGACATTTTTTTCTATGTGGAAAAAATGCGTAATAGAGCCAAATAAAAAATTATAAAAAAGCAACGCAATCTTTTAGCAACTTCTAACTTGCGCTTTATTATGCTAGAACTTCATGGGCTATAAAATACCGTACTCAAAAAAATCGGGCAAATCCGATTAAAACGTTGAAAATTTAGATACAATTTTGCAGAATTTTTATAATTTTTTTCAGAAGGTTTGAAATGTGAATTTGTATGCTTTCTATAAGACAACGACAGTTTTATAAAAAAAAAAAATATTTAAAAATAAAGAAAAGAAAAATGGGTAAATTTTGTTTTTGATGTTTTTCCCCCACTATGTAAAAAACACATTTCTATTTCCGAGTGTATGTGTTACCGAAAAATACAAAAACAATACACCCTTTTCGACCAAAAAAAATCTGTTTCATAGTATCAGCTTTCACGCCTTTTCTTCTTTAAATTATATTATTTTGTGTACCATGAACTACATTACTTGAAGTCTCGAAATGAAACTGAATTTATAATTATCATCGAAAAACGCAACTCAGCCAAGTAATAAACATCTTTATTAAGCTAATTGCATGCATTAACCGAGACATTTTCTCAAACCCACTTTCTCGTGTTTAGCAAAAATTTCTTTCAAAAGAATTACATCAAAGCATTTTACATTGTTAAAAGGTTGAAAAAGTTTCTTTTAAACAAAATTCTTGGCAAAAAATTGTTTAAGCATACTTTCAGGCGCATATCCTACGCAGCAGCCAAAAAAAAAAACTAAAGCAAAAACAATGCGAACAAACCAAAAAAAAAAAGCTTCCCATTATACTCACCATTTGTGTATGTACTACATTCATACGTGTGTGCTCATACAAGGGTACGTATTTTCTTTCTTGGTTTTCATTTCATCAAAAATTTACAGATTAGTATACCAAATGCTGTGGCAAAGAATCAGATGTTCCCTTTACTATAATCGGGCAAATTCTCACACGGGACACACAATCAATAAGCACAAAAACGGCGGCAGGCGCAACAACCGCAACATCGTTGGTGTTAGGGTAATCAAGCGTTTTCAACCGTTGACGGCAACAGCATCAGGTTGCGATGGAAGGTCAAATTTATCGGTGACAAATGCGTGGGGCTTAAACCTTGCATGCATACGTACATACATAAGCCGTTAGTTTAGGGCGGGGCGCCAAATGAGAGATGATGTTGCTAGGTATCTGCTGTAATGAAACTTATAGAAAATACATGTATATACCGATAAATTTTCAACAATATTGATATGTACATAAATAAATATACTTATCTCACTTATTACATTAAGCGAGCAATTATTTTATATAAATAGTGTCAGAATCAAAAATAATGCAAAATCAAGCTATATAAGTATGCAGAAATGACCACTACCTGCTCTTCTATGTTGTGTTAAAATTCCATCACTGCACTGTTTTTAAGGAATTTTGTGTATAGATTTTTTGCATTTGAAGGTTATCTCAATAGGTATTATCTCCGAGAATGCTCGCATAAGGTTGCCACCTACACAAAATTTGTTAAAAATTAAATAAAACATCATAATTTGGGTATTAAGTGGAAGGTATTCGAAAAATCTCAAATGCAGAAATATTTTTGTATAGGGTTGCCACCTATTTTGAACCATATATTTACTTAGTTTTTTGTTTAGAAAATAAAAGTAAAATATTTCTATACATAGATACTAAAAGAAGGCTTTTAAGCAATGCTTTGTCTATGTGAGCGAATCTGACGTGCTGTTACGTTTTTCGACTAAAGAAACAACTAGTGAAATTTGCTCATGAGGCGATTTTACAAGCAACTTTTAGTTGAAAGCAACAATCGCCTGTCAACTAATTGCCTCTAAAATCATCTGAAAAATCGCCTCATGTAAACACCGTATTAGGCCAATAGTGTAAGCTTGCCACTTATTTTCGATTATGCAAAATTTAACTAATGCAACGCAATATGGATATCAAATGAAATGTGTTTTTGAGGACCTTACTCCAAAAATATTTTCGTTGAAGGTTGCCATGCTTATTTTTTTATTTAATACAAATTTGTGTCATGTGTAATTTCAATGAGCATTTTTTTTATGTATACACAGTACTTTTACTCTCAAAATATGTACTCTTCATGCCAGCTTATTTCTAAATAGGGTTGCCACCTAATTTTTAATGTAGGAAACTAACTTAGTTTATAAGATATAAGAAGTTAAATTTATTTCCAAAGTTTTCTCGTTCAAGCTATCCAAAAGACCATTGTTTGATACCCATACCCATATGAAAACTTTAAAAAGTATATGCACTCTGAGCAAAGCTCGGTCAACCTGATCCACCCGGTAAATGTATTGATAATTAAACGATAACTATAATGTTGATTAACATATCGATAAATAATTAAACAATAAATACGTTGGATGTGCTATTTTTGAACCTATCTTTAATTAAAATGGAATAATATATCGTATAATTAAAACAATCATATTTGATATAGATAAATATATATTAGAATGCCATTTGGAAATGCTATTGAAAAGTATAACGAAATATTCGGCATAATTATGATGTCGATAGTTAAAAAGCTTAATATGAGTATGTAGTATACATTTGTATTAGTAAACATTTTTGAACATGTTCTGAGAAATCCTACAAAATATTAGAAATCTATGATGATACGCTTTACTTTTCTATACATATTTACATATGTGTGTCTAAATCACTTTGTTAACTTCTTTTTTTAAGGTAATATTTTGTGGCACCCTAATGTTTTGTACCTACAGAAGTATTATTTTTTCGCAGGCTAAAAATTAAATACATATACGCATAAATATGTTCTTACACACATACATACATGCGAACTAAGAGGTAGGTGCTTTCGCATTATGTGTAATCAGGCATTAAGATAGCATAAAATAAGCTCCAAGGTAACAAATTTTCCACATGTCATTCATGTGCGAATATAGTACTCAAGTACAAACGACTGATACATTTCATAATTACAATCAAGCAAATTGAAATGTGTTTTATTGTGCATATGATGATGGTATTACCAATGCATCGCTTACCTAGGTACTTATTTGAAGTGCTCATTAAGAGAAAATACCTGGAAAAATACGAAAAATTATTTTTACTAAGCCTTGTTTTTGTAATTCCAACAACCATTGTGCCGCGCTGATACGTTTTCAGACGAAAGGAACTTCGCACATATGTCATGATGACGCCTGCGTCTCTAATTTGAGGCAAGCGTTTTTATTTTGTCCATCGCAGCAATGGGTTGTGTGCTATGCGCTTGGGACCCGCCGCATAAAACTGTCACAATCCCCATAAAGGCTTAACTAAATAACATCAGCCTAATTTGTGTGCGCGCCGTAATGGTAGAGGAGTACGATGAGACGAAGGAACATTTCTATTAGCGTATAGGGGAAAGGTTTGTGCGCGGCTGCTACCACGCTGTTAAAATCGTGCTAGGAGATTTTAAAGCCAGGGTGGGCAAGGAAGGCATATTTGGTCTAAAAGTCGGAAGATTCAGTTTTCATCACAACACCTCCGACAACGGAGAGAGTGCGATCGACTTTATCACGCCACCGAACATGGTAGCTAGTAATACCAGACACCACCGACGAAAGA
>NW_016166909.1:10123-22842 GCF_001687245.7 Rhagoletis zephyria | reverse complement strand
CTCTTATACGGGGATCCCCTGGATTAGCCTGGCGGATTCGATCACGCTCCTCTGCGAGTCCCGCCGGACGAAGTCCATCGGTTCTGCTAGTAGTCATATAAATAAACGATATGTCGAAAAGTAGGCGTTTTTAGTAATCAATGCTCGAAGCTCGGAGGGAAAATTTCGAGCTTTCGGTGTCTGTCAGGCTACCACATCAGTCGTAGAGGATTAAAATTGCCCTTTTGATACTAGCTGTTATGGCTATATGGATGCACCCTTTCCGAACTTTTTCACTTTGTCTTTCATCTCCTTTAAAACAAGGACCGAGAAAGCGTTCCGGTTTTGGTTGAGTTCTGCACGAGAAGCGAATGTAATGTCAAAACCCTTCTCGCAAAAGAACCAAATGGGAGGAAAAATATTGAGGACAGTTTGGACGGGCACAAAATGCGAACAAAACTCTCGGGAACGTTCCCAAAAAGAGCCAAACGGCAAAACTCTCAAAAAGGTTCCCAAGGAGGACAGAAAGTATCGAGAACGCCTCAAATAAGAACAAAAGTCTGGGCAACCTTCACCTAGAGAACACAACGACAACAAAAGAACTTTAACTTTGAGAACGATAGGGGATTCGTTTCAGTAAGAACCTTGATTGTTAATTTAAAGCCAGATGGCTTATCATTAGGGTGAATTGTCCATTTATTTAACAATTTTTCATTTTTGTGCCAGAAAAGTTCGTTTCTTAAGTCTTTCGTTTACTTATAATAATACATAATAAAAGGTTGGGCCGTATGAATAAAAACTAGGCAACTAATTTTTTCTTAAAATTTCAGACTACTCGATTTATGCAAATAAATTTAAGTAAAAGGTCTGAAATTTTACGAAAAAGCCAAACATATTAGTGTTTAATCGAGCCTCTCCTCACACAAAGGGGAGGGACCTTCAGTTTTCCGCCGACTCCGACCGACGATTGTATTTTTATGAGATGCTGTTTTTCATGGCAGAATACACAAGATTTGCCATTGCCTGCCGAGGGGCGACCGCTAATAGAAAAAAACTTTTTATGTTTTATTTCTTCATTTCATTTCATTTCTTCGCGAATAGTTCAGAGAAGAGTTGTTTCCGTTTCGTTCTCTGTCAGAACGTTCTTGAGATTTTGATTCCCAAAAATTTCTTCGAAAGAAAGTTCCTTGTCGTTTTGTTTTCCTCTCTACGAAATGTTCTCGAAAAAATTGTTCGCAATTCGTTCGCTTTGGAAACGTTTTTTGCCAGAAGGTTTCGGAGACTTTTGTTTCCGCTTGTGAAATTTTAATTTTGTCTCCCCCCTCCAATAATTATGTTATTTGTTTGAATATCTAGGTATGCCAGATTAAAATGCATCTTTGGTTCTAGCACGTCGAGATTTTTGTATGTATATTTTAGGATTTTAAGCAATTACGAAACATAACAACAACAACATGGGAGAAAAGCTCAGAACTAAAACTATGAATTCGCCTTAACCATGATTTATCCTTTTTAGAACAACTGTGAAAATCTCCAAACATCAATGCAATTCTCCTTAGACTTTAATGTCAGAAATAATTAAATTGTTTCGAATTTAAAAAATGCACGCACGTAAAAACTGCTGTGGGCAAAAAATTATTTTTTCACACATACATCCTGCATAAAATGACTTGCTCAAAAATCAGACGCGAGCTCAAGTGTAAATTTCCACCATGTCCATGTGAAAAGTGCTCGAAATTTCGCGGTGATAATGGCATCGGTCCAAATTCGACAAACAGTTGTTCTGATATTCCACCAGGGCGGCCAATTCCGAAATATAAATTTCAGTGCAAATGCCCTTATGAACCGGAAATAATTGGCCCAAAATATGAAAGAAAATGTCCACCACCGCCGCCGATACGGACGCAGTTCAGACGAAGCAGCGATCCCAAAGGAAATTGCCCGGAAGATGATTGTAATACGGGCAAAGGTTGTTGCAATACCGGACGCAATTTTCTTACTTTCATGATAAACCTGATCGGTTTTGTTGCGTAAGCTTGGCTCTACATACATATGTACATATGTAGGCACATACATAAGTATCGGTGCATATTGTTATCCTTTGCAGATTGGTAATTATATGGGCTATTGCATTTTGGCTTTGCGTGTTTCAATGGACAGTTATCTTAAGCTTCAAAGTTTATAATTCAGACAGGTATTTATGAATATATATGTATAACCTTTGAAAAGATTTAGCTAATTTTTGCAATTTTTAGGACCACACAAGTCGCAGTTGCGATTGTAATTATTATACTATTCCTACTGATTCTGTATTCTGCCACATTGAGAGCAATTAGAAGGGCTTTTTCTAAGCCAAAAGTAGGCAAGCTGCCACCCGCACGTGCACCTTCTCTGTCTCCGCAAAAATCACCAAAAAAAGAAGAAACTTCCAGTATGTTTTCTTGGAACTGGAGTCGAACGAAAGAAAGCACAAAACCTCATACATTCTGGTTGCCTTCGTTTAGACGGGATACTGTACAAAAAAACGATCAAATGTCTTCCTCTTGGATGTCTTTTTTTACTTGGGTTCGATCGAAAAAAACAGAGGCGAAGCCAGAAACACACTTCTCTTGGATGCCTTCATTCAAATGGACACAATCCAAGCAGAAAGAACTTAAGAAGCCTGAGGCGCGCTCTTCTTGGATTTCTTTGATTAAATGGCATCAGAAAGAAATTGAGCCGCCAACAAAACAGTCCTCTTGGGTGACTTCATTCAGATGGACACAATCCAAGCAGAAACAAGTTCAGAAGCCTGAGGCGCGCTCTTCTTGGATTTCTTTGATTAAATGGCATCAGAAAGAAATTGAGCCACCACCAAAACAATCCTCTTGGCTGACTTCATTTTCATGGTTTCATTCAACGACGAAAGCAACGGACAATTTACTCAGGAAACATGAAACTCATACCATTTGGTCACCCTGGACATTTGATTGGTGCCATTGTGCCTCGTACAAGAAAGAGAGTTCTTCCTCATGGATGCCATCGTTTATGTGGGGTCAGTCAGCGCCTAATAAGAAGACTCCTAGTAAAACAGCTTGCAACAGATCGCCTGACGAAATGAAAAAACAAAAAGTTACTGTTACCATAACCGATGAAGAGGCACGTCAAATTTTCAAACAGTCGAAACTGTATGCGATACCAACAGAAATGAAACAACCGCCGGCCTTGATAATCTATTTAAGAGATTTGATACAAAGGAACACTGATTAATTTTTTAGTCTCAGGAAAAAAAAAATTTTAAATAAAATGTGTGCAACTTAGCAAAATTCTTAAGTTAAATAAATGTGTAAATTTGTATTGTGCAAAATTATTTAATATGAAAAAAATTTGCCTTAAAGCCGCATTTTTCACTTTAATGAAATAATCAAGGCGAATTAATATAAGATGATAGCAGCAGTACAATGACAAAAATTTACATGTATTTTGTTTTTGGTTTGGCGGCATTAACTGTCAAAATCTGTACGAATGTGTGTGGAAATTCAAACAAATCCCTGCAGCGGAAAGTACTAATACATAACTAGTGAAATCACTCGCAAATCAACCACCCATGCTTTCTTCTGTCGCATTTAATATGGAGTTGTCCTAGGAGGTGACAATTGACTCCCGCCCTAGCACTTGTAGTAGTAACATGTAGCCTGTAACCGAACCGCGTTTTTTCTTTTCTTTTGAGGACCGCCAGAGGGCGCTTCCGTACATTTTTTGGATTTTAACGCCTTTTTTCCGAAAATCGACAACATTGTTGCGAAAATCCACGAATTTTGACTTTCTGATAATGAGATTTAAATTTTTAAATAAAGGAACACTGATTAATTTTTTAGAAAAAAAAAATTTTAAATAAAATGTGTGCAACTTAGCAAAATTCTTAAGTTAAATAAATGTGTAAATTTGTATTGTGCAAAATTATTTAATATGAAAAAAATTTGCCTTAAAGCCGCATTTTTCACTTTAATGAAATAATCAAGGCGAATTAATATAAGATGATAGCAGCAGTACAATGACAAAAATTTACATGTATTTTGTTTTTGGTTTGGCGGCATTAACTGTCAAAATCTGTACGAATGTGTGTGGAAATTCAAACAAATCCCTGCAGCGGAAAGTACTAATACATAACTAGTGAAATCACTCGCAAATCAACCACCCATGCTTTCTTCTGTCGCATTTAATATGGAGTTGTCCTAGGAGGTGACAATTGACTCCCGCCCTAGCACTTGTAGTAGTAACATGTAGCCTGTAACCGAACCGCGTTTTTTCTTTTCTTTTGAGGACCGCCAGAGGGCGCTTCCGTACATTTTTTGGATTTTAACGCCTTTTTTCCGAAAATCGACAACATTGTTGCGAAAATCCACGAATTTTGACTTTCTGATAATGAGATTTAAATTTTTAAATAGCCTAAAATGTTCAGCGTTAATGCCAAAAATGGATTCCTCGACCCCAAAAACCTCCAGATACACATTTTGGCTAGTTTTCAATACAGCTGTTTCAACAGGTGAGCCACGTTTGGAAAAAAATTGATAGAAAAAATCGCTGGCTCGAAATTCATTTTAGACCTATTGATTGTTTCAAGGCGAGATTGTTTTTTGAGCTCTAGACCGAGGGTAAATAAAACAATTGCATGTCTTATATTCCTTTTTGTTTATTACTGTCACTGTGTGTTTGTGACTGTGCAAATGATAAATTAGGCGTTTTGGTAAAGAATATTCTCGCAGGAATTTAACATATAATTACTTGCGAGATATTTATGGAAGATCCTTTAAACAAAAATTTTGTTCTAAAAAATTGATATTTTGGCCAACCTGTTATATGAGAAACTGTGTTGGCGGCTAGTTAAAACTTAACTTACCGTAAGCAACTTAAAAACCTTGTAGATTTCAGATTCTTAGTTTACGGCCTTACGGAAATTGAGAGCGGCATGCATTTTTTGATGTGGCATTTTAGGCGATAAACTCTCAAACAGCTGAAAGAGAAAATACAAAAACAAAATATTTCCGCTTCTGGCTTAAGTTGACGTGTTGAGTAATCATTGGTGATTCCTTATGGTAAGTTAGTTTAAGTTAAGTCTAGACTAACTGAGCTTTAACCCCGCTAATCTAACAATGCCAGAAAACTTAGCTCATCACTGTTGTGATTTCTTGTGCGCCGCAAAATGTGCCTCAAAAACTTGATTTTAAGTATTAGAAAAATACACACCTACAGTTTTACGCCGACTCCGAACGGCGATTGTATTTTTATGAGAAGCTGTTATTCATGGCAGAAATACACTCGGAGGTTTGCCATTGCCTGCCGAGGGACGACCGCTGTTAAGGAAAAACCTTTTTTCTATATTTTTTGCGATGTTGCTTTGACCAGGGCTTGAACCCAGGTGCTGCGGAGTGGAAGCGCGCACTGCTTACCACTACACCACAGCGGCCGAAAAAGTTAAACTTTCACTAAATTTGATCGTGGCTTTATGGGTACATTAGACTGCATCACTCCCCATACAAACAAAGATCGGTACTGTTTCTCCATTGGAACTATAAAATCTATTATATTTTAAGACATCCACCAATATATTTCGGAAAAATATTAAGATTTAAGCGAGCTGGACCGATTTGAAAATACCTCCAAAAATGGAGATTTTTTTATTAATAAAAATAGTTTCTTAAAGATTTTTTTTTTGATTTAATCGCCTCAAATGACAAAACGGTTTAAGCTTAAAATATTTGCATAAAAAAAAATTGAACGGAGTCGTAATAACGAGATTTTCGATGCTGTTTTTTTTAACCTTTTTCAAAGAGGTATAAGAAAACTTGACCTAAACTCTTCCGATTTAGACTTAATAGGTTTTTTATTTATTTGCTAATAAACTCATTCAAAGGAAGAAAGAGAAAGGTAGGATGAATGCACTTCATTCAAAGTTGAATTAAGATCTGTTGGCATTTGAAAAAAAAAGGGACATGAATGATTTTTTTTTGCACAGAAATAAAAAGAGTGGGAAAAGACCTTCTACTGAGACACCACAACTCTAAATCAGAATAGTTTGGCTGGTAAAAAAACAGCATTAAAAAAGATTTTTAAATATTTGTATGCAGTTTTTTTTAAGCCTAATCTGTTTTGTCATCTAAAGAGACTTTTTTCAAAAAG
This sequence comes from Rhagoletis zephyria, assembly GCF_001687245.7. NCBI lineage: Eukaryota > Metazoa > Arthropoda > Insecta > Diptera > Tephritidae > Rhagoletis > Rhagoletis zephyria. The sequence goes on along the minus strand of NW_016166909.1, from coordinate 16,704 downwards.
TTCTTTAAGAAACTATTTTTATTCATAAAAAAATTCCATTTTTGGAGGTATTTTCAAATCGGTCCAGCTCACTTAAATCCTAAATTTTTTGCCGAAATATTTTGGTGGACGTCTTAAAATATAATAAATCTTGTAATCCCGCAACTGTTTTGGTGATGCAGTCTAATGTACATATGCATAATTAGATAGTCTTGTCCATTCAATCAATTTCAGAACTTTATTTCGGCTAATTTTCGCCACTTGTGATTAGCTGCTGGCCCATAGTGCTGTGTTTCTTTGTACTAACTCAACACACAGTTTTAATTGTTTTACTAAATCTATTTAATAAATACTGAGTAATATTTACAATTTAAACAAATACTATACACAGTTCTTAATCGATCGCGATTCGTTAGGAAGCTAAATAATTTACTTATCAAATATAATCGATCATAGCCGTTATTATTTCAAAAGCGTCACGTGCCGTTGGCTCTATAGATGCGCTGGGCAGCAAGTAACCATGCACTCCATTGTCAGCCAGTTGAATAGTGAAGCTGAAGGGTATACCAACTTCATAGGCGGCAAAGGCATCGGAACAACCTGTTTTCAAAGTAGCGTAAAGTCAAGAGAATTGATGAAGTAATGCAAAAAACATTTCCTGTTGACATATGTACATACATACATGCATAGATAAATCCTGCATGCATATATTAGGGTGGGCCAGAAATACATGCGGGGGAAAAAGTTTAAAATGGCAAGCCCTCACCCGCTAGGATTTTGCTATATGGAATAATAATACCCGTATTTTTTGTTAAAAAAATATATATTAAACCCTATGGTATGTATGTATTTTATATGGAGAAAACACTCTTTTATATAAATGGTATAGAATTCTAGAAAAATTCACGTTCAGTAACAAAACCCAGTTCTTTATTTAACCTTTTTTTAGTATCTATTAATTATTTTTATACATAGCTAAAAGCCACAAAAAGTGCAATGGGAGGAATCATAAAAAATCCTTTGAATACAAAAATGGTAAAATAAACAATTGGGTATTATTATTGAAAATCTCATGAAGAGACACAGAGTTTTCGATTGCAAAATATTGTGAAATCTTTGCCATTTCTACGAAAAAATGTTTTTCATTATTTTATTTGTAGAACTTTGAGCGCTTTGAGACATTTTCTTTACCAAAAAAAATACGGGTATTTTTTATTTCATTTAGATAAATCCTACGGGATGTGAGCTTAAGCTTTAAAATTTTTTTGGGCCACCCTAATGCAAACACAGATGTGCATATAAAATGTATTATATGTATAGTTATTTACCAGAGCGATTTTCCACCAGATCACTAGTTGAGTCGATTTTATAGCGTGATTTGCTGCCTCGCTTACGCAAGCCATCCGTTCCCACCATTGCCACATCGAGAAAGTCATCAATGCGTTCGGCGTTGAATGAAGTGTTCGCTTTCAAGGGATATGAAATAATTTGCCCATATTGTTGCAATGAAATGTAGAGCTAAGCAAAGTAAAAAAATGATTTTAAGAATTTTCAATTCTTTTTTGCGATGTGACTTACCTTAATCTGCTTGCGATAATCAATGAGAAATTCGGATAGCGCCTTAGATTCGGGTTCCGAAAACGGTCCTGGTCCGGCATACAATTCATTACAGGGCGATTTCGAGCTACCCCGCTTGCCCCACTGGTAGTGCCAATTACGATCCAAATCCACGCCATAGCAAACGCGTGTTGCTATTTTCTTTTGCTGCAGCCATGTCATTGCTGAATCGATGATTCCATTGCGTCGAGAGATATGTCTTGAGCGCGTTTTTCGCCAGAAACGATCATACTTGTGACTATAAACGTAGCCGTCCGGATTGAGAATGGGCATAAAATACCAGGTAGTATTTTTTATGTATTCATTGTCTATGGTTGTCTCTGTGGGGTAAAGGAATGTGTGAAAAATAATTTTTCAAGGAATATTTGCACTGTACTTTGAATCCATTTTCCCTTGACCAAAAAAAGGAACTCATTCATCTGTGCCCAGACAAATTTTTGGGCTATAATTTTCTCCTTCTTGCAGACTATGGAACTTAATTTCACAAAATTTAGGGCCGTTTTCTAATGTAACCTTTAATTGAAAGCTCCATATTATATTTAAGATTGCAGTAAAATGTATAGTTGCGCCTGAAGTAAAGCATTTCTATAATCGGGTTTTGACGTATGTATGTTTCTTGGCTGTAAACCAATCTAAAACCGACAATCAAATGCTTTAATTTAGACGCAACTATAAATTTGAATGCAACCGTTAAATAAAAAGTGAGCTTTGAAATTAAAGGTTACATGAGAAAATGGACCTTAGTGGATCGCTTTTTGTTGTAGCACTAAAGCCCGTTTTCCCAGTGCGAGTTCACTAGTTATTTGGCAGTTAACTTTCAACTTTAGTACTGAAAATCGAGAGTTATTTACAAAGTTAATTCTCCATTGTTAAAAAATTCGAAACCTGTATTACTCTTCCTAAAATCGCCTTGGTTGAACAACTTTCATCACAGAACCAATGGATCTACCCAGGCGAATCGAATTCGCCTTGGGATTTACGATGAACTGCGATGTGAAACCAGCAGAACGTACTGAGAAACTCTCTCAAGAGTCTCTCGATAATACTTATTGAAAACTTTTCGATTTAGCGCGAATTGCAAAGCTCCTTTCTGAGGCATAGAGTAGATTCTGCGGTGGTAAAGTAAATTGATTCAATGCTCACATGGAATTCGCGATACTGATTTTAGATAAGAGTTAAGATAAGCATTTTGCAGCGCAATACCTTTCACAGTTAAGAGATAACTCGGCTGCTAATTGTAGATATTCAGTACAAAAATTTTAAGTTAAAATTACCCTAAATTGGTTCAGCTTGTCAAAAGAAAAAAAATGTAATAATTCCCGCCGCTGTTATCTCCGCTCCAAGTTGGCAGTCAGGGTCATATCGTTTTCACACAAAACTTGCATTTTCATTGGACCCTTTTTAACGTAGCGATTCCTAAGCCCAGCGTACAATCCATTCCTGGAAGGTTTTGAAGAAGATGCACATTTAGAGAAAGTCCCTGAGTTGACTTCAGTGAGCCCTTTAACATAGTAAATAGTTACTTAGTCTATGGTTAATTTCCGGTTACTCAGACACGTAAGCTCGGCGATTTATTGTAGTATGAGGACTGTGATGAACAGTCTCCACTTGCGTTAGTTGTGCTTTTTTGCACACTATCCAGTAAAACCTACTTGACATTTTAATCGCAGTCTAAAAGAGAGAAAGGTCGAAATCACTTGTTGGCAATGCCTTTTTGAATATATCGTCGCTACCATGTCAAAATATTGAATGTGCAAAAAAGCCTTTTCAATTACGATACCTTGCACATGCGTTTAGAATGATACGCACGTTGGAAAATCGTCAAATTTCGAGTCTTCTTAGAAGCAGAGGGCGGCCAAAAGTGGCCTCGCCGTCAACCCCAGTAAGACAGAACTGACCATTCACAAGAAAATATAAAATCCCCGCCGCTGTTCTTTCCCGGGTTGGAGGTCTGCGCTTACAGCTGTCTGACAGGGTCAAGTACTTGGGCTTGATCTTAGACAGGAAGTGGTCGTGGGGGCCAAACATCGAGGAATGGGCAAGAAAGGCATCAGTGGCCTTGTATTGTAGCAGGGAAGCTATTGGTAAGAGATGGGGTATCTCCCCTAAAGTTGTCTATTGGCTCTACGAGACCGCAGTCAAGCCAATTATGTTTTATGGCGCCCTAGTCTGCTGGAACTCACTAGAAAAGCTAGGAAGCCGATTGGTTGACCAACTTAGGGACTGGACACTCTGAAGTTTTAGGGGGCTTCGATTTCATCCCGAATCGTACGGATTATTGCACCACTCATACGGCTCCTAGTGAGCGCATATTCTGATAGCCAAGCGGCCCCTGAAATGTTATCACCGGATTAAGAGCGGCTGGGGGTGCCATTGATCACTTGCGCTACACTCTTGGATAGATGGGCCTCATGTCAGCTCAGCAAACGCTAGGCGGATACCACGACATGCGCGATCGCAAGGTTCTTTTAGCCAAAGGTGGACCGGGGCGGTCGAGGGCCCTCCTCACACTCACAAGCCACAGCTCTCACTTCTGGTGGGGGTCTTAACGGGTCACTGTCCTATCGGCATTCACGCAGTAAAGCTGAACATTCTACCGGACTCCTTATGTCGCAGTAGCCTGGAAGAGGATGAGGTAGAATCACCTCAACACTACCTTCTTTGGTACCTAGCGTTTGGTTGGAGTACTTTGAATCTCACTTTCTAAATAGCGCCGAGAAGCTCTGTGGCATTGAGATGAGCCGTATTAGTAAATACATAATCGGCTCGCAGCGTTTTAGCGATAAGGTTTAGGGGGCCGTTCCAAAATTGTGGTATCACAACGGACAATCTTATATTGTCCAAGTGAGCTCCGGTTACACGGGGCTTACTGGTATCTGAACGCGTCTCTTATTCGTTTAACTTCATCAGCCAAAGATAAAAAGTTTTGTCATTAATTTATAACGGTATCGGTACAGTGATTTAGATACGCATTCAGTTAAAAGTAACTAAAAATTTAAGCACCAGAACTATGCAATGACTTATGCCACTTGCAAAATAAACGGCTCAATTCGTACAAATTGCTTGTTTTTTTTCTACTCACTATTGCTTTTAATCAGCCGCAACAGTTCACTGATCATCCAGAGCGAAGTGGCCGGTCCAATCCATTCGAGGCCATGTGTACCCGACTCAATGAACACTGAATTCGCCTCCTTGGTCTGCTTTTTGCTCTTCAACTTTTTCTGTGCCACTTGCGTTTGACTAGCAACACTGGCAGCATGATCTTTCGATTCAATCTTCACCACTACCAATGGCCGGCCTTCATAGGAGCGTCCAATGTGTATTAATTCGATTAGTTGTGGGTGGCGCATGCGTAACATTTCCAAATGTGTTATAATATCATCATATTCATAGTATTTATGCCATGACATGGTGGTAAGTGCTTGCTGCTGATGCTTCTGCGGGTATTTTTTATTCTTATGCATGACGGCATTTAAGTGGAACTGCTCTTGTGCCTGCTCATAGGCAATTGCTTTGCCGACATCATAAATAAGCACCTCATGCGCAATCGATTCAAAGCTAAGGCTGGCTTCGAAATCTAGCAATTGTTTTGGTGGCACCAGCACGTCCGTTAGACCTCTGTTGGTACAATAAAGAGAGAATATTAACTAGTGATATAAAGTTTTAAAAATGTTTTTTTTTTGCGCTCACCTTAGACTGGGACCCTTTAGCCATTGGACCTTTATACCATCCTCACTTTTCTTGTACTCCTCCAAGGTGTGCACCTGTGTATCGTCTATTGGCTTTAGCCGCCAAATCTGATATCTATCGTATGTTACTTTACGTGGCACATCCGGATTGACCGTGGCTTGTGATATTGCATTCATAATTGGATTTTGCGTGACTGTTGAAGCGGTGGCATTAATGATGTGATGTGCCAAAATGCCAATCCAATTTTGTGGATTTTTTAGTGGATCGACAATTGTCAAAATTGGTACTTGTGCGGCTGGTGTATGCACTGTGGTTGTAGTTGTGGTAGTCTTGCGTCGACGTCTCGGTTTCGAGTCAAACCAACCGAAGAACCATTCTGGCGATTGAAGGGAAAAGTAAAGTTGAATGAGCGGAGATTTTTTTTTGTTGATGACAAGAAAGCGTAACAATACCATAGGCTTAATGACAGCGTTTAAGATAATTACGTATATTACATATGCACGTACATTCGTTCATTCTTCCATTGAATCAACAAAAAACTGTATAAGTTGTTACTCTTTTTTCTCGGGCAAATTGTGTCACCTGTTTATTGTTGCTAAAATTGTGTGTTGGTTTTGCAATTGAAAGTTTAATATTTTTTTTTTGCAATTTCAATGGGAATGAGTGGTTACTATGTGTAGTTAAATTGCTCCAAGAACTATTTTATTAGTACTATAATTTTTATTATTATTATACAAAACTGTTTACGAAAAACTTTTCCAACAGCTTATGTGCTGAGTTTCACACAAAAAAGTACTTTTTTTAGAAGATTAACAAACAACAATTCATTTAGACCATATATGTATCTATATACATTAGGGTGCCCATCGACATTTTTTTTTAATTTCAAGACCCTAATTTCCTTCCCTTTAATGAGAAATTGCAATTGCCTAGTTTTATAGATTTTTTAAAAATCATTTAGAGGTCGCGACGTGTCATTTTTGGTCAGAAAGTACGGTTTTGTAGATTTATCAGTTTTTGAATGACTCGTTTTTATTAAATTTTAAAGGTCGAACATGTTGTGAAAAGAGTGTTTATAGGCTTTTAAAATGAAAATTTTTTCTTAACTTTTTAAGTTTTGATCATCACTTATTTCTAAAATTACAAAATACATTTGTAGTACTATCTAAAATTAAATCTATTTTATATTTTTTTATATCAATTTTGAATAAATATTGATGAATTCCTTATAGGCGGCATACACGGTGCGTCTGACTCGCGAGTCAATTGTGTACGTGTAGACTCGCCTTCGACTA
>NW_016166909.1:0-9562 GCF_001687245.7 Rhagoletis zephyria | reverse complement strand
CAAACTCTTACACGAATACACAACTTTGCATTTAATACTTTTACTTACTATCATTTGCACTAGCATCCTCCGGCATGCTATCGGTTGTCGTTGCCTGGCTACCAAAACCGAACCACGATTCAAGCCAGCTTGGCGGCTCTGTAGGCGATGGCGACGGCGGCAAAGGTGTTGTGCTACCAATATTCTTCGTTCGCCTATTAAAACCAAACCACGAACTTAACCAACTAGCTAAGGAATTTGATTGTTCCTCCTCTTCCTCTTCAATACTCTCAATCGGCTGTATGCCATTGTGATAAGTGGTGTAGGTGGGATATGAATATTGTTCCTCATCAGATTCTTTACTGACAAAATTATCTGCCATACCATTCATTAGCACTTGCACAGGATAGAAGATCATACGAAAAAATCCACCAATACCGCCAACACCACCACCGTCTTCGTAGTCATAGTCTTCATCAGATGCTGAGCTATCGCTGGAAGTTGGACGTCGGCGTATGCGTTTTTTGCTTGCTGCCTTAGTGTAAATGCTTGGTTTTTTCGTAGTCGTAGTCGTAGTCGTGGTTGTGGTCGTGGTGGTGGTGGTGGTACTTGGTGGACTAGTAAGGCTGTTTTCCTCCGACTCGATTGCTCCAAAGTCTGCACCCGGCTCAGCTGAACTGCCATCATTTATTATTATGGAGTTGGCTGGATGATTAGTTATTTCAGATGTTTCTGAGGTTTCATCAGTATAATCTTCTGCTTCTTCGAAGCTCTCAGGTTCTTTCGATTCCTTGTGATTTTTATGCCGCTTGCGTTTTTTCATTTTCGTGCTGCCAGTGGGCTCGAAGTCATAGTAAGACCATTCGTCATCTTCGTAGGAACCAGCATTGTCGTCGTCCTCTTCATCATCTTCGCCATCGTTGCGATCTGCAGATTCCTCATCATCGTCGTCTTCGTCTTCATCGTCGCCAAAGTCGAAGAGGTCGAACTCACCCCTTTTTTCAACTTTTTCCTTCTTACGCCTTTTCTTGCTTTTAGTTTTTCTTTTCTGCGCATTATTGCGGGAAGTGCTGAGCGCTATTGACGGTAACTGCGTTGTCGCATCGTAGTTCACGGTGTGATTAGTCGAAGTTGGCTTTATGGCTGTATTATTTCTGCTGTTTGTTGCATTAGATCCTCCTTTGTGCTGCTTCAGCACATTCCAGTTGGTGCGATTGAATGCACTATTGGTTAAGGAATTCATTTCGGTGTAATTCCCTAGCTTCGATTGACGTTTTCTCACTCTGGCCCGTTTTACAGTTCTTGTTCGCGCTGTGACTCTTTTTGCTTCCACGCTTTTGTCTTTCACCTTTTCCACTTCATGAATTGGACGCAAAGCTACCGGATCCTTAAGATACTTATCGATTATCGTCACATTCTGCGCGTGATCCATGTAAGCGCGTATATTAGTCACAGAGCGCTTACGCACCTGATGCTCCTCAGACTGGTCGCTTTTCGCTGACAAACTCATCAGTATAGCTTCCGTGGATTCAATTGGACTCTTGCTGAAAACTGTTTGCGTGTAATTTGGCTTCTCCAGTTGGGTGGCGACTTGTTGCTTCTCGGTGCTTGTTTGTGGCTTTGGCGTTGATACACGCACACCTTTGATTATTTGCGGCAGCTCATTACGTGTGACAGTTGGCTTTCTTCCGGGTCTATTTGGCTTCTTCTTGTTCTTTCGCTTGACTTTGGGTTTATGCTTGCGCGTCGGCAATTGGACCTGATCGCTGATTGTCAATTCGGTTTGTACTGTAACAGGTGGCGGTTTACTAAGATGACTGGGTAACTTAGCGATCGGCAATTTGAATGTCGACGGCTTTTGTAGACGTATTATTTGAGGAGGCGTTGTGGTATGCGCTATCGTGACTGTGCTATTACGCTTAGGCAAATACTTTACTTGTACAGACTGACAGCTCTGTTCGTAGTGCTTGCGTTGCAAATATAAGTCACGCTCGTATTGCTCCTTCGAGACATAAAGCGAAATAGTGCTGTTAGCAGAAGTAGGCTTACTAATGTTATACGGCGCGCGTCCCACTTCAGTAATCGCATAGATAATGCCAGTGACTGGGTTGGAAAAATATATGGGAAACTGTGTCTCGGTATGGTTTTTATAGAAACCGCCAAAGCTTTGATTAGCCTGAGTTGGCCGCTTTGGTGACTCAGCCGAAGTGGCAATTTCGATAACGCTACTTAGCGTTTGCTTATTAGGACGTTGCGGTCTTGATGGCTTGGAGTTAGGCGGCCTTGTTTGTGGCTGCAAGTTACTAAACTTTAGCACTCCTGGCAGGTCTGCAGCGTTTACTTCGCCCGCAGCACCATCACCATCCGCATCCTCATTTTGCTCGTTGCTGAACAAATGAAAATTCAAGCTCGAACCAACAGCATTCCCCTTCAGCGCATGCGCTGCCGCAGCCACACTGGGTGATTCATAGCGATGTTGCTGTGGTCGACCGATGCGCTGCACATGTCCTGGCCATGACGTCACCTGCTTCGTTGCCGTTTGTGACTGCTCTTTGTCGTAGTTGTATTTTGGCACAAAATTCTCGGCTACATCTCGAAACTGCGGTTTTGCGCTCCACGCGCGCCGGTGCTCGTTGGCTAGCAAATCGCGCGTCCACGTACGTTGCGTTTCGCGTAAGAAATTATCGAGTTCCTCGGCGCTCGGATGATAACCAAAATCGTAAGCGTGCAAGCCGGATATGCTGGCCAGCAGTAATTTGAGCATGAGTAACTTTGTGACCACGAAAAAGCATAACATTTTTTTACTGTTTTAATTAAAACTTTTTTAATTAAAGGCTTAAATATTTTGAGATTTCTTAAATTTGAACTACTTTCACTTCCTTCTGCTCACAGCAAGGATAATCATTTCTCCTACATGCAACCAAACATTTTATGCGAACATTTTCTTCACCAGCATTATATGTAAAAATATATTCACTTGGTCACTTTTTATAAGTTTTTTATTCTATGTAAGTGTTTTCCAGAGCACCACCTATCGCTTCACCGTTTCACATGCGAATAACGCAAACACGCAGCGGCGAAGTGAAATTCAGCTACCACAGCAGCAGTCCGTCAGTTGTTGCCACAAGTCACACTCGTCGCCTACTCTCACACAGTAGAACATGTGTATATACTTGCAAACATAAAAAACAAACGTCTTTGTGCATAAGTTGTTAACTAAGTATTTAACCGGGTGAACTGCAGAGGGTTCATGCCCCAAGTGCTTGGCTTAGAAGTCTAATGGCAGTCGGTTGATGGCACACGCCAATTTGAATTTTAACGTCTCACTGATTATGCGACTCGAAACCCGCAAACAGCAAATACACGCTGTCACAATCTTCGCCGATATGAATCGAACCATTACAAATTGTTGGATCTAATCACAGTGCTGTGCTGGCGTAGTGGTTAGGCTCCGTCGTTTTCGAAGTTCTATTTTGTTGCTGTGACCTGGCAACTAGAAAGTGATCTTATACCCAATGTGGATACATATTTATCTGTTAGCTCAATTAATTCGTTTCCTTAAATAATTTTTATGGACCCGAATATCATAAACTTTAGCAGCTAGATCCCGTTGATTATTTTTTTTTAACAAATAATTCAGTTAGGCGTTAAAAATAGGACCTGTTATGCAAATCCTTTGAAAGAAAAACGAATCTGTCTTAGATGTATATATTCTCTTTTTCATTGGCTAACAAAAGGGTAAACATTTAGATACTTAAGGAGGTATGCAACGTATTTTGCAGAGTGGTGGGGCGGGGGGCACATAGCTAAGTCTTGCATTTCCCTGAAAGGTTAGAAGAGCTTTTGAAAGCAGCGTCTGTATGTACAAACTCACTGGCCACATTGAGCCTAAACTCTTCCGTAGTCGCCTCTATACGCTTTCACATTCAAGGAAGCTGTAATTGTGTCCCTTTAGTTGAGTCGAAAAAGCGACAAAGATCATCTCAGCAGCAGTGAGATTATGACAATCCCTACGCTAAATTTCCATCGCCAAAACTCTCTAAATGAAGATGAGTGCGGCTTAAAAGTACGCAACATGGAAAAGTAGCAGATGCAATGTGTAATCAACCAAAGCTGACAGCAGAGAACGTTTATAAATGGGAAGGCGCAATTCCAGTGTGAGATTTGGACCGGTACAAATTTTTGAGTTGCGCGAGCCACACCGAGCCAGAATGCTCTTTGCCACCACACCAAAGATGTTCAATTCTACCACTCGTGAGACTGAGTTTACCATAGTTTAAAATGAAATGAATGAAAATAAGAACGAACACGAAACGAGAAACAGAAATTCAATAAGCACTAGGCAGAGGTGATGCTTGCGGAGGCAGGCGCGTGCTTGTGTCGGATGAAAACAAAAACAAACAAACAAACCAACAACCACAAACAAAGAATACAAATTAAAAAAAATGTATATATATATTTTTCATTCCAAATTACCTAGCATATACCATTCTCCGAGAATTCCTATCCAAACCTAAACCTGAAGTCCAAACCGATTCGCATTCGATACGCACCGAGGGACGGCTTGGCTGTTGGAGTTCATAACGCTTAGTCGTGTACAGAGTGCTTTGGCTATCAGGCGACCTTCGGAGCTACTCAGCCTTACAGCGGATCTTTGCTCTCGGGTGTAAGCTCAATGCCCGCGGAACAGATGATGGCGGGCCGCTTGTGACGATAATAGCATCCAACACGAGCTAGGGCCAGAGTATGCACCCCGGGCATACCGTCGAAGTTAGTGGAAATCTTAATTATGTGGTAAGACTTTAACTCACACACAATTGGAGTGGTCAATAGGGAACAAACGGAGGCGCGATAACACAATAGTGGTATTCACCAAAGTGAGCAAGTGGCCTGGCAGTCTGGCAAAAGGGCAGATCAGCTCAAGCAACGATTGTTGTCCACAATATGAAATAAATATATTTAAACACAACTTGCTGTTCAGAAACCTACCACCTGGTTGCCTATAGAATGCGTGGTATCATTTTAAGGAGTTTGTTTTATTTGATAGATCACGTCAGCATTGTAGGACTTTCGGCTTAACTCTGAGCTATTTCATCCGAAAAATTTCGCACTTTTTATGTATTTCTTTTAAACGCCAATTAATTTGCCTCGGGGTATATATGTACCTGTATTATGGAGTACATCTAAAGACGGAAAAATGTAAACACATTGGGTATACTTAGAAAGTTGCGATCCACTTACAAAGTCATAGCTTTTCACTTTTTTTAGCGTTCGTTCGGGTCTTAGCTGCATAAATTTGGAAAAAACACAAGTTTGTTTCAATTTAAATAACATACACTTACCAGTTTTTTATTCACTTAAATAATATAGGCTGTAGAATATTTATAGACTGGCAATACTTAAATATTTTGCGGCTTTGTGGTTTTCTCAAAATGCCCATGATTTTATACGCAACATCACATTTACTTTTGCCTAAGCACAAGTCTGCAATTTCTTTCGGTTAAATTATTAGATTCACAATTTGTAGTTGTAGTAATAAAAACATAGTCTTCCCGTAATTCGTTTTCTTCGAGAGCGTAACCGTTGAAACACAATACCGGCGAACGGCAAATTTTCGCGCAGTAGAGCGACGACGGCAGTAACTTTCGCCCAAAAATTTCGCTCAGTAAAACACAACTACGGCGACAACGAATTCGCCTATGACAAGGTCCAATTAAAATTTTTACAAACAACAAGATTATTAATTTTTAACAAAAACTAATATAGGGTTTTTCAATTTGGATTCAAAAACCTCAGAATATTTAACATAAGGCCACAATGGATCGCATTTTGCCGCTGCCGCCAGCAACGACAAAAGAAATTAGTCTATCGTCGCGAACGTCGTCGTTTGTTTTGGTTGTGTGCGTTCTCATATACGACAGCGAAAATTCGCAGCGAAAAATTCGTCGTTCGCTGGCATTGTGTTTCAGCGGTTGCGCCTGCGCAAGTTTAACATTTCGAGCTACCGCCACGTGGAAGTTTGTTTGTAGTGGTAGCATACGATTTTGCTAGTGTTTGTAGTTTACTTGAGGCTCCTAGACGAAACTAGAATCTAGCACTATTGCAAATGTGGTGTACTTTACCTGTTACAAAATCATGCATATGAGGCTAGTAGTTAGCTTTTAAATTACATATCCAGTCCCTGGTAAATGAGTGAAAAATGTCTTTTACTTACATACCTATTTAAATAAGAAAAGATAAAGTGAATGCATGGTTATAACAGAATAAGCGACACTACGACCAAAAAGGTTATTTGTATCTCTAAAGATTGCACCTAACCCAGTATGCTCAAGACACCCTCGGCTTCCCTAACCAATACACTGACCATAAGAGCCTTAAAATAGCTCAATCTTTGCCTAGTCAAGGCTGGGCAATCACAAGGAATGTGTTCGGAAGCTTCCTCATCCCCAAGACAGAGCAGGCATTCCGACTCTACGATAACACCGATTCGGTTCATCGCTTCGCATCGCGGAGTTTGGAACAAATTAATCCAACGGTTACCGAGATACTCATATTTATGTGGTCATAAGTGGGCGGCGTCACGCCCATTTTACAGAACTTTATCATATATGTATTTTTTGTTAAAGAATTATTGCAAACATCAATTTTGTATGAATTAGCTTCAGTATTTACTGATTTATCGAATACTACTTATTTCTCCAAATCGGTTTAGTTCGTTGATGGTGGGCTTCAGTCTTTCACAGAATTTGCTCGATAAGACCTTGTAACCTATGCACATGACGTGATCAACAAGTGGCCACATACCTTTTGACCTAAGACCAGAATGTGTTCTTAGTAGGGGGTCAAAATAATTTAGCTTCCAACCCTTCGTTATCTATCTAGCTTACATATGTACATAAATGTGTATTTAACCGTCATGCAATTATTTGTAGATGGAATCGTAGATTTTATATTACATACATACATAGTTACAATTTTGCATTTCTTTTCTGCTGAACTTTTGTAATTTCTTCTTTTTTTTTACTAAAGCTTTCACTTTTAACGACATACATATATACATACTTACATATAATAATTTATATGTAAGCCGATAGTTGACAGATGAGATAAGAAAAGATCTTCATATACAAATTATGTTTGTATGTACATGCACGCATTCATGCTTAATATACTACATACTATGTATGTAAGTACGTTTGTACATAATTAAAATCCTACATACCTTCACATAAGTATTTAAAACAAATTCACTTTCGGGTACAGTCATTATTTTATTTGGGAGCACAAACAATTAATTCGTTATGGCCTACTGATTTCTCGGTAGAAAAATAAAACAAATTTTACTATTTTCTATTTAATTTTTGAGTTGATGGCTTTATTTAATTTTAAAATGTCGTTTTCTTCGAAACATCTTTTGGGTAAAGCTTTCAACACATGAGTATAGAAATCAATACCCTGTAGGGAAACCCCGAACTGGTGAAGTAAATTTATAGTTCCGTACTAGGTCTTTAACACTAAGAACGAACCAGTCCGAAAGTAACTAGAGGTACTTTTAAAACACTACTTTATTTTACTTTTTAAAACTATAGTATACACATCGCTAGCTTAGAGTGAAAAAATGCTCCTAAGTCCAATTTTTCTAAAACATTTGATATATTTTAATTCAGGATGTACAAACAATTTTCAAAAGATGGAATTACCTATTTTATTTCCAACCGCTTATATTCAGTGATATGCAAATTTGTTAAGTTCAAAGTAGTCACAGAAAATATGATAAGTCCCAGAGAATTAAAAAAAAAAACTTTCATTAGGAATCTATCTAATTTAGAACTGGTTCGGAACTATACATATAAGAATTGATTCAGGCCGAATTAGATCTCATCTGGCGAATGTAGAACTAGTGGGGAACTATCGAATGCTAAATTTTAATTATATTCATTCAAACAAATTTGATTTCAGATTAAAAACACATTTCCTTGCAAATAATTAAAAATCGCTATCACGGGAAACCAAAAAACTGTGTTTACTGTGTTTGAAACGCTACTTAAAGTTGGCTGGATTACTTTCCTGATTAACTCAATGTCCGGTTACTCATTGTCTGGTTATCAATACCGTCCAGTTAAACATGATTATCGAAGATTGCGACATCAGGCATATAACATGTGATCGATAAAGCAGTGGTTATATTTAACCGGAGCTTCTACTTAGCGGACGTTGCCTATAAGTGGGATAAGTATCAGCTCATGTTTAACGGCGATGATTTCAGCTGAGCTGGAATGCTGCATACTGAAGAGGAAGAGGACTAACGAGTAGGGGTACTCCTTAAAGTGGAGTAATCTCGGCAATTATATGGCTTACCACCATCAACTCACTACTACTCAAGCTCAGCCAGGGGGAAGCTATCGTAATGGCCTACCCTGATGGTTTAGTAATTTTTGTAACCAAATTCTTTCCATCTATGGATGGAGAGGAAGGCTAGTTCGGTCTGCTGAGCAGTGAGAGAGAATGCAGAATAAATCAAAACTAACGCTTACAGCAATAAAACGCCAAGCTTTAAATTACCAAAGTTGAAGGACTAAAGTCTACGATTATCTAAAGAAGGCGAGTATGTGGGAGTCATTGAGGATCCTGAGCTGAGTTGTAAAATAAATATACCGAAATTCGCGGGTGTGCTCATATGTACAATAGTACCTAACATAACGCAGCCCGTCTTCAAATGGGACACAACTCAAAATTGCACGTTTGCCAGAAAATGCGAAAAACTATTTCTTAGCACATTATAATCATAGGGGCAAGGGCGACTTAACATTGGGTTTTTATATTTTGCTCACAGTTTTGCAAATATACTTAATTTTTTTTTGTAAGTGTAAAATTTATTGTCGCACGGTGATATAGCAGAAAGAGTAAAGAAAGTAAGCATAGCGTTTTACTCCTGTAGGCGGCTTTTCTGGAATACATGGGGTCTTAACCCAAAAGTTGGACGATGATTGTATACAGCGGTTACGGTTTCCTAACCAACATATTTCCTATAGACCTTCACGTAATACACACCGCATCAGTGTCTGCTGTAAGACTCAGACGGTGTTTTCTTTTCTAGAAAAAAATTTAACCTTTTTTATATGGCAACATTATCAGGGTGCAACATTAAAAAAAAAGAGCACGCAATATGCATGTGAGAATGCTGAGAAAAGAACACAAAAACTTGTCAGCCCTGGCTCAGGGCAGAATAAATGCAACATAATTTCGAGAAAAGAAAATGCTGTTAGTATATGGAAAGAAAGAACGATCGGACATAGTAGTATAATTTCTTAATTTCCACCCAAGATTATACTAGCTATACAGAGCTATTGAATCAATAGGATCTGCATTCACTCGACATTCCTTTCAAAATTTTGNTGAAAACAAATAAACTGTGTTGTGTTTTTGAATGGTAGATTGACATTCAGTATGGAATGTGAATGTAACAGAAGCATTCGCACACACACACATGATTGTATATTTAAAATGAATGCACACGTTTTTACCATTCAGTTATAATACTTTTTTCCCAGGGTTGAAATATTTTATACTTTAAAGTTTAAAC
>NW_016166908.1:0-22848 GCF_001687245.7 Rhagoletis zephyria | reverse complement strand
CCACACGCTCGTCAGCAAATGCGCATCGCAAAAGCAACAGGAGCACCAGTAGCAGCAGTAACGAGAAAATCAGCAAAGCGTATGCCATACATGCCACAAGCAATCATATAGGCTCATGCTCGCCTATGGAGCCCCCAAATCACCACTTGCATAAGCCTACTTGCACACGCGGCAAACAGCATACATATGTACGTGCAACAGTCAGCTATGTGAGCAGCAATGACGCTGCGTGCAACATCGGTTCAAACGTTTATTTCCTTGCTCATTCATTTCGTCTGTCCATTCAACCATTCGGGTCACAACTAATTGGTTGACCTTTTTGTGTGCGTCCTCATTCAGTGATAGTTGCAGCGCACAACAACAACAACAGTAAGCTGATTATACATTACACGTACTCGTATGTGTAGATAACTGTACATTACATATATATATATATATATAGTAGTTGCAGGCAGCCAGTCACAGCAGGTTGCATTCATGCATGACAATAATTACAATGCGTTGCATTTGACACGTGCTGCGCTGCAGTTCAATTACTCTGCACGCTGCTTGCTGACTCATAAGCTCGCAGACGCACTGGCACGAATAGTCGCTGGCGCCAGCAATGCTTCTTGCTATTAATTGTTGTTAATGTTGTTATTGCTGCACATACATATGTACATATATAGCTTCTGCCACAGAGAATAAATGACTAGTGCACATTTGTGAGTGTGTTTATTTCTGTGCGTATACTCGAAATTTCAATCCTTTATTGCTGTTGGGGTTGCAGCATTTTGCATAGATGNGCTGCACATACATATGTACATATATAGCTTCTGCCACAGAGAATAAATGACTTAATATCGCTAGTGCACATTTGTGTGCGTGTTTATTTATTATTTCGAAATTTCAATCTTTTATTGCTGTTGGGGTTGCAGCATTTTGCATAAGTAGCAGAAGAATAGTCAAAAAGTCATAACCAATGGCACTCGAATCTGAGTCACCAAGCCTACTGCGTTTATAATTATTTTGAAAATGGATCATCGCAAGGAAAAAGCGTACACATACACGCACTGTCTTTGAGGGATTTAAATTTAAGATTACTGTAGAACATCTTTCATTCATGCGATAAACTAAAAAAAAAGTTTGCGAGTTTTTTTTGCTTAAATCAATTCATAGGACTTACACACAACCAATTAATGGAAATATTTTTTCTTCACGATTATATATGTGTTACCGGCCAAACCCGATTGTCAAAAGATCGGTAACAATCGAAACTGTATTTTTAAGAGTTGCCATGTGCTTAAAAAATCAAATTCAACTCAATTCATCAGTTAAATAATTATGGACCACTGACGAGTTCAAAGCAATAAAGTATAAGTAAAGTATCGGACGCGATGTAAAAGCTGAGAATTTTCCGCATACGCCCTGTAACTTACCATATAAAAAAATTTCAAAAGAAACAAAGCGAGGTATTACTACAGCAAATTTAAACACATAATAAAATTTGGCGTGAAGTATAATTAAAAATAAATAAAACTGTATTGCAGTGCGATGTACTTTAGCTAACACTCAATTGGCAATATATCGTGGTGAAGAACCATTAGGTGACAAAAGGGTAGATTGGCAGCAGATTGGCGGTGGCTTTGAATCGCGACAAGACAAAACCGAATTAATGCTAAGCTGGGGCTGGCATTTTAGTGAAAAGGTGCGAATACATTTTGTGTTTTACTATCAACGCAACCAAAATTCATTAAAATATTTATGTGACCATACAGCCTATTCTCTTGGATGCTAAGCTAACAATGAAGGGTACGAAACGCCACAGGACATTTAATCAAGTAAAGTTAGCAGCACAGCTTAAAACGAAAACTATAAAAAGCGCGAGGTACATATGTACATGTAGAAATTGGAAGGAGTCACTTAGCGGTAGATGTCATNACCATATAAAAAAATTTCAAAAGAAACAAAGCGAGGTATTACTACAGCAAATTTAAACACATAATAAAATTTGGCGTGAAGTATAATTAAAAATAAATAAAACTGTATTGCAGTGCGATGTACTTTAGCTAACACTCAATTGTCAATATATCGTGGTGAAGAACCATTAGGTGACAACAGGGTGGATTGGCAGCAGATTGGCGGTGGTTTTGAATCGCGACAAGACAAACCCGAATTCATGCTAATCTGGGGCTGGCATTTTAGTGAAAAGGTGCGAATACATTTTGCATTTTACTATCAACGCAACCAAAATTCATTAAAATATTTATGTGACCATACAGCCTATTCTGTTGGACGCTAAGCTAACAAGGAAGGGTACGAAACGCCACAGGACATTTAATCAAGCGAAGTTAGCAGCACAGCTTAAAACGAAAACTATAAAAAGCGCGAGGTACATATGTACATGTAGAAATTGGAAGGAGTCACTTAGCGGGGATGTCACAGACGCAACGTCAAAATATTTAACGCTTTAATTATGTTTCTCCTTTCGTGTGATTTACTTAAGGAGGGTAAATTTAAGTTCCTTAGGTGCCACAGTTTATTAGACTAGCCATCATAGAGATGAAAATCAGTAGCACTTGAGAGTTTGCAGTACTTTAATGTAGTGTAATTTCATAAATGGCCAAGAATGCCCGATATGTCCTAAGCAAACTTGGCCGACACTTTCGACTTTTTTGTTTGGGAATAATTATGTAAATTATTTTAATTTTATTAATAAGGAATTTTTTTAAATAAAACCCCTTTTTAATTATACCTAATGCTTGGCGCCTCCAATATAAATAGTGAATCTTATATTCTATGTTCGATAAGTTCCAGCTATAGCAGGTCAAAGTCTGGCAATTTGAAGATTCATTCGAACTGTGGCACCAAGTAGTTAACGTTCTCGGATTAATATTAATTTCATACTGAAGAAAATATCTGTGATGAAAACAAAATTTTGATAAAACAGCGTTGCTCAATATCTATTGTGCCTATATTGTAACACGAGTGACGACGACAATGGTTCGTAAAATATTACTACGTCCATACAAATGTATATTCGAACAAGTAAACTCTTTTCGCAAGGTTAAACAAGTAAATATTAATGTAATTAGACTTCTATTCTTAAAATTTTAATTTGAATGTAATGCGAGTGACGATGAAATTACCCAATTTAATATTCATAGTTACCGGATGTACATATGTATGCATGTAGTAAACAAACAGTTCGTCGAGCGGTTGTATGCACAGGTGTTCTTTTTGCTTTTATGGAAACAACAATCCAAAAGATTAAAATTTGTCACATATCAGAAATCAAATATTTATATATGTATGTATGTTTACATCAAAGAAGTAGGAAGTAATTTCTGTATAAAAACCAAGACACTCATTACTGAAAACACAGTCCAACATTGAATGGATTTCGAAAATAGTCGACTGAAAACATGAAACTACTCCGCTTAATTTTGGTCGTTGTCCTGTGTGTGACGATCACAAGTTTGTACACAGCGAACGCTCAAACAGCATCAACAGCAGCGCCATCAGCAGCAACGACGACACCAGCTTCATCAGCTACAACAACAGCATCAGCAACATCATCGCCATCATCACCAACAACTACAACAGCTTCATCAGCTACAACAACAGCATCATCATCATCATCATCTAGTAGCAGTAATGCCGCCAGAAGGCGTAGGAGGAGAAGAAGAGCGGCAGCAAGTAGGAGAAGAAGACAAGCACGCAGAAGAAGACAGCGTCAAAGAAGGAGAAGAAGACAACAACAAAGAAGACTCAGGCGTCAACGCAGGCGAAATAATAATGGCTGAAGAAGAAATGTATGAAGCAACTTACTACGCCACTTAACTTCATTTAAACATTCTATTTAGGACATGTTCATATAATCGAATATAAAAATTATTTGCAAATGTTCCTAAATGTAATAATATCCTAAATACATTAACCTATTCCAAATTTACACAGTTTCAATAATTTAGTAACATAAAATGCAAGCTCAAAATGCAAAATGCAAATGCAAAATGCAAACTCGTATTGAAGGGTTTTTTTGATGCGGGGAATCCAAATTTGACATTATTTTTTCGATCCAACAAATCAACAGTGAAGCTTTTAAATAAAAAAAAAAACTTCCAAAAATGACCGAAAGCCGCTAGAAACGTTGATTTTTGTATAGAAATGGCCCAAAACCTGTTGGAAATAAGTACACGAAATTACTGTAGTTGTACACTGAGGGAAAAATAGTATAATCAAACAAAAACGTATTTGATCTTACTCAAAACGTCAATGAAAGTACTATACAAATAAGCCTATATTAAAACGAAGCATTTTTCACTTTACGGATGGCGTTTTGCAATTCACGGATACTTTTTCATAATTAAGATAAAAAACAAAAAAAAACAAAAACAAAAAATTAATTGTGCCAAGCATCTTTGCGCACTCAGCTTCAGCCAAATATATAAATGTGCTTAGTGAATTCTAAAATAATTGTCCCGATTTAAAAGTAATTTTTTACTCTTACTGGCTTGCAATTGGGGTACACAAAAAATATAGCTTGTGGCAATCTGACTAGCAAAAATCAAGGTTCTCTAGCCGTTTTCGGTAATTTTTGAATGTTTTTTTTTGTATGAAAACTGTACTGAATATTTAGCAGATTGCAAAAATATTATCATTTTGCATTCCTTGCATCAAAACATCCTCCTTGAAAATACTGAAAGTAGCTGACTGTATGATTGGCGAAAGGTATAGCTGATATAAAGCTAGGGTCTACAGTGACACCCAAGCCGCTCTAGAGGCCTTGGAAACCATCCGAACCTCTTCAGAAATAGTATAGGAATATAAGTTGAGGCTGAACTCGGTTTCAAGGTGCTTTGAACTAGAACTTGTGTGTGTGTCAGGACACTGCGGTGTTCAAGGTAACGAACTGGCTGATGAATTGGCGAACTGCAGCTCTCTGGGGCGTTCAATTGGGATGAGAGCTACTTTTGGGGTCAAGCATACCGGAAAGAATCGGCTATATAAAGGATTTCATTAGAAAAACTCATGAGAGCCGTTGGTGTGGTTTGAGGCATTCCAAATAGCCAAGTGTTTCCTGAAAAGGTCTGACAGGGTGATAGCAAAATTCCTTCTCAGAGAGTGATGGAGTGATCTACGAGCCTTATGGGACTGATTCCGCTGCGAAATCTATGGGGACGGCATATCGCCACCCCAAAAATAATCGACAATCCACTTTATACATCTTGTTCGGAAGATGGAGATATTGCCGTTGTCGCACTTTCGCTAGATGGAATATTTTTGGGTCGGATGTACTACATACTCTTCCCGTCAAAAAATTGCTAAGATTCAAAAAGGAGTGTGGTAAGATTGCACACCTACAGATACATCCCTATTCTCTAAATCCCCTCTCTAGGCCTTAAATACAATAGGCAATACTGCCTGAGCGTTTGAAAAAATTGTTTTTGATGTTTTTCGGTCACCCACACTTTCATTTCATCCTTTTCCTCAACTCATGAGGACCAGAAACTCAGTTGGATGTGTATGCTTGGACTCGATTCCCTTTCCCCATATTCTTTACAGATTATTTCCCAGCGTACTCGTAGACTGTAGGCCATCGTAAAGGCCTTGAGCGGAGCTTGACCAACTTAGACAATTACTTTCCTTAAGTCTAATACACTCTCAAATGTAAAACTAAAAGCAGTTCAGATATCTAACGTCTTGGATAGTTCGAGAAAGACTTAGAAGAACTATACCCAAACAGCAATTACAATCCTGTTTCTGGCGGTATGTTGTCAGTCTCTAGTACAAAAGTGCTAGTGAAACGGGAGAGGAGCCCAATATTCGCTTTCATTCCTTCATACCACAGTGCAACTTCTCGGAGCCTTAAAGCAGTCAACGATGCGGCATGCATTTTATGTTGCTAAATTATTGAAACTTTATAAATTTAAAATGCACGAATATATATATTTAGGATATTATTACATTTAGGAACATTTGCAAATAATTTTTATATTCGATTATATGAACATGTCCTAAATAGAATATTTAAATGAAGTTAAGTGGCGTAGTAAGTTGCTCCATACATTTCTTCTTTCAGCCATTGTTATTTCGCCTGCGTTGACGCCTGAGTCTCCTTTGTTGTTGTCGTCTTCTTCTTCTTTGACGCTGTCTTCTTCTGCGTGCTTGTATTCTTCTCCTCCTTGCTGCCGCTCTTCTTCTCCTCCTACGCCTTCTGGCGGCACTGCTGCTACTAGATGATGATGATGATGATGCTGTTGTTGTAGCTGATGAAGCTGTTGTAGTTGTTGCTGATGATGGCGATGATGTTGCTGATGCTGTTGTTGTAGCTGATGAAGCTGGTGTCGTCGTTGCTGCTGATGGCGCTGCTGTTGATGCTGTTTGAGCGTTCGCTGTGTACAAACTTGTGATCGTCACACACAGGACAACGACCAAAATTAAGCGGAGTAGTTTCATGTTTTCAGTCGACTATTTTCGAAATCCATTCAATGTTGGACTGTGTTTTCAGTAATGAGTGTCTTGGTTTTTATACAAAATAAAATGCTTCCGGCTCTTTTGTTAGACAAAGTATTTTGGTTATTGCTTATAATTTTTCAATAACCACCCATTACATGTTTACTGTTTTTCATTAGAACTTCATAGTTAACCATCTTTGTAACTATTATTTTTATGTAAATAAACCGACGAGGAAGTGTAGGTTTCATATACTAACAAACAAATGTTCAATCGGAAACTAAAGAATAGGTAAACAAATTAATTTTAGACCTGAAACAAAATTATGTGTAATTGTATTCTTAAGTATGTATATATTTGTGTGTGGACGCATGTATATTTAAGTGTAAAAAGTGTGTTTTGTATCTGCATAGTTAAACACGTAAAGAAAGAGTGTGAACAGCTGACATTTCGGAAATCAGTTTTAAAAAATAAAAATTTGCAAGACGGGACTGCGATTGACAGGAGCGCAGATCGATTTCGAAAATATATTTCAACTTGCTCGTGCTGCGCTATCAATCTGTAATTCGGCTTTTGGAAAGAAAAAATCTCTCTCGAAAGGCACTGCTTTCTGCAATTTCTCAATTTGACAGCCTTTTCGAAAAATATTTGCATTGCCACGTAGGGTACCCCATTGGAGGGACGTACCACATTTTGACTTTTTGTCCCCCCCTGCTGAGGAAGGTTGCGTAGGTCCCCTATTTTTGCCCGAAATGGTTCGCTTTTCGCTTAAAGCGTGTTTGTATCGTTCAACTCTCACAGGTGATTAGTTGAATTAAAGTTGAACGAAAAGTATAATTTTTATTTTAAAATATTCGTATACCATACTTAAGGCTTTATTTATCTACAATGTGTTTCAAGTTAATTTTTTTTTATAAAAATATGTTTCCTGCTTAAAAAAAACATATACATATGTACATCAATCAAACTTGCAAACTTAATACAAATTTTAGAAAGATGCAACAAATTTCCACCAAAATTTTAAATTTTTTAATCTGAATTCTTGGATATGCAGTTACGTGCCTCATTAAATTTTAGTAAAATGAGTACAAGTTTTAAACGGCGGTCTTTTCATATAAGAAATGGTTTTTTGTAAAAACTGGCATTGATTTGTTATAATTTTTTTCGGCAAACGGTCTTGCGCATTTTCTTCAAATTCACCTTTGTATGGAAAAGAGCCATCAGCAAAAAAGTATCGAAAAACTACTAGCCGCGTAAAACTTGTACTTATTTTATTAAATTTTCATGAGCCATGTAACTGCATATCCACGAATTCAGATTAAAGAGTCTACAATTTTTACGGAAATTGTTTGCATTTTTTAGATTTTGTATTAAGTTTGAAAGTTTAATTAATTTTATGGTTTTGGCTAAAGCAGGAAAAATAATTTTATAAAAAATAACAAAAAAATTAACTTGAAATGTATGCGGGTAACCAATGTGTAAAAGAATTTTTTCCACCGCAGTTTTTTTTTATTTATTTGAAAATTGCTGACCTATTAGACATTTTTCTGTGCTTTTATTGTATGTTTTAATAATATATATATATATATAAATTATATGTATTACCATATGGGCACAAATGAAAGGGGTTTCATATATGGAAGAGGGTTACCACCTGCTAGAAATCTAGAATTTAGTTAACTTAAGCACAAGTTATATGAAATATCAAAATAAGGATGTCAAACGAAAGAGTGTTAAGAAATTTTTGGTCTGAACTCTGAGAATGTTTTTCAGGTGCTGAAATAGGGTTGCCACCTGTTTAAAAAGTTAAATTCAAATTATTTAATAAGTTAAATGAATCATTAAAATATGGATGTCAATCGAAGGGGGTTTGAAAAATCTTTCTTTCTCAACTATATTTATTTTATTATTATTTTATTATTTATTTATTTAGCCGGGTTGCCACATGTTAATAAAAATCAAATTCAAATTAGTTCACCTGTTAATTAGAGCATGTATCGCAATATCAGACGAAGAAGAATTAACAAAGTTTTAGCTTGGAAATACTCTTGAATTGGGCTGCCACCTGTTAGAAAGCTCTTCTTTAATTAACTAATATAAATATTATATGAAATTTAAAAATACGGGAATCAAACTAAATAATGTTAAGTAATCTTTAGTTTAAACATTCGGGATGTTTAAAGAAGGTTGCCACTTATTTAAAAAGTTAAATTTAAATTCAATTTTTAGTAAGTTAAATTAATTATTAAAGGGTCGCTATCAATATAAATGGGTTTTAAAACTCTTTATTTCTTACCATTATTTAGGAGAGTTGCCAGGTGTTTGAACAAACAAATTCAGCTTAGTTCATCCGTTTATTGAAACACACGTCAGATGAAAGAGATTTAAGAAGATTTTAGTTTGAATTTTTATTTTTTTTTTTTGAAACGCTTACCGCCTGTTTAAAAAGTCGAATTTAGTCAACTTATGCACAAGTTTTATGAAATATTGAGATATGGGTGTCAGTCGAAAGATATTTAAGAAAGCTTTAGTTTAAAGATATCTTTGATTAGGCTGGGCACCTTTTTGCAAAGTCCTATCGATTTAACTAGATCATTAGATTTGCACCGTTATTTCGTATTTCAAAAATTAGAGCTTAAATCAAAGACCTCAGGTTGTTATGCTTGTTTTTATTAATAACTTTTTTTATCGGTACAGGGTGATTTAAAATTTGATGAAATTAAAAACACGCACTATGCGAGACCCCTCTTCACGCAGAAAAGGCTGCAGGGTTTTAAATTAAATATGTCACTCGGCAAATTTTACCGGTTACGTTTCGGGGGTATTTGTGTAATCCGCAAAATTAAAACCACCTACCGTTAAAAAATACCGGTCGTCAGTATTTAAGTGTTCAAAAAGAAAAGAAAGAGAGAGCGAACATTTTAAAAAGCATACATTCCGCAGATAAAAAAGTATCTTCTTAAAATCATATTAATTTTCTTTAAATAGTTGCTTGACATTTCCAAACTCAAATTTACTAACAATTTCCTTTCACGGTTACATCGCCACTTATACTCTTATCATTAGCGATAAA
This sequence comes from Rhagoletis zephyria, assembly GCF_001687245.7. Classification (NCBI taxonomy): domain Eukaryota; kingdom Metazoa; phylum Arthropoda; class Insecta; order Diptera; family Tephritidae; genus Rhagoletis; species Rhagoletis zephyria. The sequence goes on along the minus strand of NW_016166908.1, from coordinate 13,337 downwards.
TATATTATACAAAAGTATACAGACATATAAACATATGGACATTAGCGTCTTGTTTACCACCTAATCACCACCTACCAGCCATTCTGGGCATAACTCAATGACCGTGTACGCCGCCATTTTGGCACGAGCCTACGTGAACTGCATCCAAAATTGTATGTATGTATGTACCTATGTACATACTTATATACGCTTCGCTGAGGGCATTATCCTTTACAGCTAAAATGTATGTGCCTATGTACATACATATGTATGTATATATATGAAATACACATTTATAAATTTCATACATCAATAAGCAATACTACTTAACCACAGATGCGCTCTTTTAGCTGCACACATTTGTGTCTTGCGGTTACGTATACGCCACAGCTACTGGTCGGGGGTAAGATTTTGTAATTCGCTATGCAATTCCAATACATAGGTACATATAATTTGTAAAAAGTCATTCATTTGGCTCATTTACACTAACTGACTGGTAGTTTGCGGCTAAACTATGAACGTAGTAAGTATTTATATGTTTGTATGTAGGAGGTTAAGTATGCCTTAATGAGGAGCTGAATGGCTTCCACAGTTTCCATTCATACATGCGCTTAATTTCCTAAATGTTGTATTTTGCTTGAATTATCAAAAAATTAAGTATCTAAGTATACAATTTTAAACGAACGTTTTCAATACTTGCTTGTTTTTTTTCATCAAAAAAGTTTACTTTTAAAATTGGAGCAATTATAAATTGAAAGCATCCAAGCATCAGCTCGGTACAACCTGAGGGTTGCCTACACTTCCATAAGAAAGTTAACGAATTCGAAAACGATTAAAGCCGAATATGGGCGGTTTCTACATGAAAACCTATAAAAATCTATTTAGTGAGTAATTTAAACAGAAATACTTGTAAGAGTAGCTGGTATATGGTTCCCGAAGGCCGGTTAAGAGCAGAATCGATAAATATGTAGTTTTAAAGATTAAGATATTGAGTTTATTGATTTGAATATTGGCGTTAGCGAATCTAATATATTTCTATTTTAATTACGCCCTTAGTCTTAAAGCAGTACAACTTACCAAAAATGACTCAAACAGGGCCACGAAAAAAAAAAAGTTTCGTAAGGTTTTAAGGACATCTGTGGGCGTGCTGGTTTTTATTTTTCTAATTTTAGACTTAGTTACCGACATATCCAATGATTTTCGGTCAACCTGTGATGCCATAGAAAAGTATAGAGTGCTCGATTGCTGCTTATGTATGTCTTCCAAGTGCACTATGTAATGTTTATAATCCCCTTTATGGTATGTGGCCATTTTGCAGACGTCGAAGGCGGTAACGTCCTTTCGGTTAGCTGCACAGCGTTGTGCTGCCAAGTCAATTTATTTTAAATTATGTTAAAGTTTTTTTTTATTTAATTCAGAAGCGACAGGCCTACACCATTTAGCGGCTTTTAGTATTTTCATAAAAATAATTTTTTCCGGATTGATATTCACAGTTTGCCCTACTTCAACCGGGTTCCTAAAATATTTAAAGCATTCTGCAACAATTCGGCCAGCATTTGGGGATGCTTATTAGTTGGAGTTGGAGCGCCACATCGTCGACTTAAGGGAATGGGCACCCTCTGCCTTTTAAGGGTATAAGTGGGATGTTCATCGTTGGTTTCCAAAGGAATGAGAAAAGTCTACTCTTTGCGGAGTACCCCTTGTCGTATGTATGTCTCCGAACGAGTCCTTTTCTGATTTAGAACATTCAATCATATCTACACATACCTTATTAGTAACGACGGGAATGGCTTTGGTGATTGGCCTGAACGTGACTGCCTAAATCTAGACAACAAAAAGAGCCGCCACCGCCATCAGCAACATCGCTCGCCAATTTATCGAATAAGCCTCCGCGTGTGTGCATTAATACATACATATGTACATACATACCTACTGCGACAAAGCTAATAGGTATTTCAAGTATTTTTGGCATTCACTTCTAGAATTTGGCTATTCGGTTATCTTCCCGCTTCTTTCGAATTTCTCGATTGCATTGTCTTTGTTCATTGAAATATATTGTTGAAAAAAAAAATGTTGCCATAACGCCTCAGTGCACATTAAGCCATAGGCGCATAGAGTTACTAGCCGCCACCAAAAACTATTAGATATATACATTTGTACAGACATATTTACCTATCGCCTGAGCTACATACATATGTACGTATGCAGTAGTAAAATACTGGCAATTCACTAGTCTCATCTCATTCTTATCTCATTCGCCGTATTTATGTGCATTGTACATACACACTCACATATGAAAGCCTATTTATGTATGTAACTGGAATTTACATGCATGTGTGTACGAAAGTTATATTACATTCATGTCTTTGCTATGTACATTAGGGTGGTCCAAAAATAATAAAGTCGGAATTTTAATGCCCTCACCCCCTAGGAATTTTATATGGGGAAAAAAACAACTTTTCGCAGAAATGTTATAGAATTTTCAAAAATCTATTTTTTTCGGTCGCATAACTTTGGTTCTCTTCATAAGACTTCCAGTAACAATACCCAATTGTTTATTTAACCATTTTTTAATACGAAAGATGTTTTATTTCTCCTAACTCCCCCCCCCCCTGTTTTTTCTAGCATATTTACTAAGAAAAAGGATTTAAAAAATAATTGGGTATTATTATTGAAGAGAAACAGAGTTTTCCGGTCGAAAAATATTGATTTTCAAGAATTCTATAACATTTCTGTGAAAAGTTGTTTTTTTTCATATAAAATACATGGAAAACTTTGACCGCTTTGAGCGACCTCTAAATATTTTTTGATCTCAAAAAAAAAAGAAAAGAAGGGTATGTTTTTACGGTATAGAACAATCCTAGGGGGTGAGAGCATAAAAATTCCGCATTTACTTTTTCACATGCATTTTTTGACCACCCTGATGTACATACATATTCTTGTAATTCTGCTGGTTTTGTCGATTGCGGCGCATGACAACAGCAGTATCGAAGTGAACAAATGCAACGTCAACTGCAGTGGAAGCACCAAAAGCTTCTACTCCGCACTCGTAGATAGTTGGCAACGCTGGCTACTAGAATTGAAGTGGATGTGCCAAAAAAAAAATTGGCGCGTCTGCCGCCGCACGGATACACTACTCCTGTGGCATGATTTACTAGTCTCAGCAAGTTACTGACATAAGCGCGTATTCACTCTCCACACATTCTCACCTACGAAATTGGGCAGACTTGTGCAGGGAGGCAATAATATTGGCAATCGAAATTAGCGAATTGTCAATTCAATACGAAACGGGGCGTGAAGCGTTAATTAATGGACTTCTGGCCATATTGGTTTAACTGCAGATAGTTTCGATGACTTTAAAGTGAATAAAATTTAAGACATACATACATACTTAATTTTGAAACACACACATATGTAGGTATGTGCAATATCTGAGCAATTTTCTAATGTTGAAAATTGTCGAGTATTTTAATTTTGGTCCAATTTTTGAAACAGCAAAATTACTCTAGAGAAGTCATAAGCGTAAGAGAGAGATGCCAAACCGCCAGAAACCAGAAAATTTAGAAAGTCTAGACATCGCTTTAGTAAAATGGCTGGCTGACCAATCGAAACAATTAAAGAAAAAACTTTGTTAACCGAACATGGCACTCTGCTTTTTACATTAAAAATATTTGATATCTCTTTAAGGAATGCCTGCGGCTTCCTAATGAATCCTATAAGGGATTTGTTAGGCGAATTCTTTATTGCAATTTTTGTCTGGGCAAAGGCAAGTAGTGAAAAATATTGAGCCTCATCTATAAAAAGTAAGTTCACGCCCAAGAATTCTTGCTGAAAATAAAGTCGGAGCTTGAGTTCACTTTTTATGCAGGAGGTTCAATATGTTCTGAATTCTCATCGCAGTCGCTTGCAGCCACTCACGTACCCAAAGAGTAGCCAGATTCCATTTTTATTTAATAATAATAATAATAGATTGGCGCTTACACATATGTTAGTGTTTGGCCGAGCTTCTCCTCCGATTTGTGGCGTGCGCCTTGATGTTGTCACACAAAGCGGAGGGACCTACAGTTTTACGCCGACTCCAAACGGCGATTGTATTTTAATGAGAAGTTGTTTTTCATGGCAGAAATACACTCGGAGGTTTGCCATTGCCTGCCGACGGACGACCGCTGTTAAGAAAAAACCTTTTTCTATATTTTTTGCGATTTTGCTTTGACCAGGGTTTGAACCCAGATGCTGCGGAGTGGAAGCGCGCACTTCTTACCACTACACCACAGCGGCCGAGACCCTATATCAGTTGCCGATTCAAAAACGCACTACCTTAGCACATTTTCTATGCATTTTCAGCTGAGATAGGGCGTTTTTGAATCAAATTCTGAGATTCATAGGTCGTTCTTCAACCCAATTCTGAGATAGAGTGTTTTTCAATAAAATTCTGAAATAAGGCGTTTTTAAACCAAATTCTGGGGTATAGCGTTCTTGAAAATTTTTTTGCGTTATGGTGTTTTCGAACTGGCTGTCGAGATATGTAGTAGGTCGATCTTCCACTCAGGTGGCTAACAACAACACAATAATTATTTAACCTTGTATGGCATCAAATATTTTCGCAGAAATTTCAATGAACAACACACAGACAAAAAGCAATATTGTGGTAGAGGTATTAAAAAAATTGTTTACCCAAAGTTAAAACCGACATAATAACTTAGTTCTTGTGTTTGCACAAATGTTTTGAAAAATCAAATGTAGATTTTAGTTACAAAATGTTAAAGCAAAAGTAAACAAAGAATTATTAATACGCAAAATGACATGCCATAAGTTGTGTTCGATAACAAAGTTAGAGCTTAAACAGACGGCAGCGTTGATCCGGATCAACTCGGGAATTGACTGCAGTTGATCCGGATTAACTACATAGTTAGCGCTATTATAAAGTCACATAGCAGGCAGCCCAAAAACCTTATAAATACCAAAACTCGAAAAATTCAATTTTGTTTGTTCACAAAAATTGCAACCATATGTTTTCAGATCATGTTTTTGTGGTGGATAATTTTTGCCGGCTAAAATTTTTCCAGCACAAAATTAACGTTTCTCTTGCAGTAAAATGAACGTTTGCTCTCTCAATTTTCGAGTGATGGATAATTTTTTCTCGTTATCGAATGTCAACTTGTAAAAATTAGGGAAAACTATTACAAGTTGTTGTGTTGTCGAACGCAGCTGTTTATTATTTGCACATGTGCTTTTGTATGTTAATCTGCAGAAAGCGGAAACACACTTAACAATGTTCAAACACTTCAAGGGGTACGAATTAGAAGACTTCACAACTATATAAAAAATTAAACAGGGTGATAATCACAATGCCAATGCGTTGCATAGTTGCCCATTATTTTTATTTTGGTTGCAAAATATATGTCCGATACTGAACAAAGACGCAATCAGAGATAGCAATCAGACATACCCTACTCCATTTACACATATATAGAATACTCGCTAAGGTTCAAGGAGTAATTCAAAATGAATCGAAGTGCATATAAAAAATGTGGTCCAATTAAGATTTCGGTGTCCTAGGGTTGGACCATACGTTCCTCTTGGAAACACAGCCCAAGCAATGGTCGGGCAACAATAAGCTGCCCGCTACACACTGCCAATGTGATGTCTTATATATGACGGAGTGGCTTAGGTAGAGACATTTTCAACTTTTGTGATGGATGTGAAAATCTCTAGACTGTCGCTGATCTTTAAGTGCGATGACTTATAAGCGCAAGCCTAAAGCCTAAACTTTATAAAAGGAACGGATAAATCAAGCAGAGAAAATATTCTCAATACGATTTGCCAGATATGTGAGCAAGCAGAATGGCTATAAGTTCTAAGGAAGTATGTAATTTCCATTTACTCTTTATCGTAACGCTCTGTGCAATAGTTTTGTTTTTTATGCATGGTGAAATCATCGATGCCACTGTGAAATATTTCGTCGGAGAACGGTTGAGGCTAAGCTTGATCGTACGTTCTAATAGATCAAGGCAGTTCTTGAAAATTGGTCTGTATATACCTGCTACCATGCTCGTTTATCCTTGAGTAAATTCAATGCGTTCTTGCCGTCGCAGCTTTGTTTGACTCAGTAGTGTACAGAATCAGGTTCCCTGGTATCTAATTTACTCCAACTACAGCGCTAAGGATAACTCGTTCCGCCTGAAAGTTCGAACACGCAAAAATAATATGTTACACATATTTCCCACTATTTAGCCGCAGTTCTGCATCATCCAATTTGAATCGGAAGAATTACGCTCCAAAGCATCCATGCCCCCCTAGGAGTTGAGTAACTGTTACATTGTGCGCTGCCTTGCCAACGATTTCCAGGACATAGCTCATTAGTAGGCAGCCTGATATGGCGAGCTCTGCATCCTCCGACACTGTGCGAAATGGCGAGCAGACTCTTAGGCCGCAAAGTCTAAGCACTCATGGAATTCCCTTGATATATGATGGCGTGTCGCATGCAGTTGCCCAAACCTCTGAGCCGTAGACGATTACGGACTTCAGAACGCCAGCTAGAAGCTACCTTACTTTATGACATCACCGGACCTCTTGTCTTGAGGGTGTTCCTTGGGAGATCACTGCTTTTTCACAGAAGTAGTTTTTAACGGCTTTTAAATTTCAAGCTCAAGTGGAATTTAATGCCCATGTGCTTGAGTAAGGGTTTCCACTATACAGTGAGTACTTGGACTCTCATTTCTACTTGTTCGCTGATTTTTCTTTTGCTTATTAGTAGTAGGGTATATGCCGTAATTGATCGAAGTGGGGTTTCTGTCATAAGTGAGAGTAGAAGTGGCGACTTATGAATGATTTGGTGTATCGTCTGGTGTATTTCTGTAATAATGAAGTAGTGATCGTCTGATGGCAATCTGTGACTGCTGCTGACCTATGCGTCAGGTACCGGGCAGCATCACCACTCTGCCGAAGTAATTAAGTGGATAGGGCGTATTGTGCCTTAAAAGTCAACCTGTGAAGTTTGCTGGTTCCTTGTGGCACTGCACGTCACTTTAAGTTGTTATCCTGATTGATGCCTGATGATATAAAATAGATGCTTTTACCTCCTAGGGCAGAGTTCCTTCTTTAAATACTTCCTACTTTGGGCTGAATACTTCGATTGGAGGTTAGTCGCAGGTTAGTTACCTTCAGCTATGCGCTACGCTTAATTTAATTTGCCTTTAAAAAAATTAAAGGAAAAATCGCTTAATAATTGTTTGCTTAATATATTTAAATATATTTGTTGTACAAAAAAATTTTCTAAAATATGCTTGTTTCTTTTGTTTGTAGCTTTACAAATACTTTGAAAACACGTCGCTCATTCAAAGCGCTTTTATATTTAAAATAAATCTACTTAAAAAATAGTTTTGACTTTAATGCAAAAAACACTCATTCACAAGTCATAAAGTACCCCTCATCTGCATAATTTCTAAAAAGAAAACTTTTTTCTTCACCTTTGCAGATATGTACATATGTACATAGTGTGGCGCAATTATCGCACATCATCAACAAGTTCCTCCACACACTCCCCAACTTGGTTTAACGGAAAAGTCACTGGCACACAGCAGATTCGAGTGCGAAAGTTCATCATACGTCATGGCGGCGAGAAAATAAACTCATACTTCAAACTTATTTACACCTGCTTTTGAACTGATCGAGAATGCGTTAGGGAATTGTGGCTTGAACCGCAAAAAGCTGCTGCTGAAGCAGAAGCAGAAAACGCGCACATCATCGTTAGAAATGGAAAAGCTGTGGCAGCAATGCGGCAAAGCGGCAACAATGTATGTATGTATGCACTTGTTTGTGGCTGAATTCATTCATAAACTGCGTCACGCACAGACACACACACACACACAAGCCCATACATTTCCGATATGAAATTTCATACACAGCGTATTGCTGTTGCTATAATGGCGCAACAATTTAAACTTTGTCGTCATTGCCGACTGCTGCTGCTATTGAATGAAGTTGGTGAGGTTGCAATTGCCAACTGCTGAAACTGTCACTGGCGCGCGAAGTAGTAGTGCAATTGTTCTTGTTTGCTTGTTGATTTTAACTTTTTTTGTTGTGTTGTGATAATCATTACCGTAGTCGCTGATGCAGCAGTCACCTGCAGTTCTCGCTATTGCGCCTTATTATCATTTTCCGAGTGCCTCTACATGCGCGTGGCAAAGCATTCTTCATGCTGGCACACTAGGGTGATCCAAAAATAGTAAAGTCGAAATTTTAATGCTCTAACCTCTAGGGCAGTTCTATACCGAAAAAAGCTATATCCGTATCTTTATTTTGAAATCCAAAAAAAAAAACAACTTAAAGGTCGCTCAAAGTATTTTATATGGGATAGAATTCTTGAAAATCAATAAACAAAATTTGGTTTCTCTGCAGGAGACTTCCAGTCATAATAAACAATTGTTTATTTAACCATTTTCTTTTATTAACTATTTTTTATAGGAAGCCTAAAAATTTCGATAAATGCAATGGGAGAACCCTTATAAGATCGCTAGTATTAAAAAATGGTAAGATCGAAGAATATTATTTTTCAAGAATTATATACCATTTCTACGAAAACTTGTTTTTTCTCCATATAAAATACATCAAAACCTTTAACCGCTTTGAGCGACCTCTAAATATTTTTTGATTTCAAAATAAAAAACACGGTTATAATTTTTTCCGGTATAGAATAATCCAAGGGGGTGTGAGCATTACAATTCCGCCTCTACTATTTCACATACATTTTTGCGCCAGCCTATTGCACACGTTCCAGCAATGCCGCATTGAACGCGCCGCCACTGATGATTATGATTACTTACACTACTACAGAGATATGTCGCCAGGCGATGAATAGTCGTTAGAAAGCAAAGTTGTGCTATACGAAATAAGAAAGAAAGAGTGTATTCGCTGCAGTGACAAGAATTGCAGCAACAGCAAAAACTTTTCTGTTTCTGCTTTTGCTTCTGCTGCATCACACACCACAACAGGGGTACCACTTGCCATGGCAGCAGCAAACAGAGGCGAGATAAATCCAGCTAAGTCCCTCGCCAGCAACTGGCAATTGCTGAGCAGCACAGCATTCGAAATTGCTTAAACATTCACCAAACTATAGAAATGTTGTTATTGTTGTTGTCTCAAATATACTTACAATTATTAGTTTATTGCGTTTTATCTGAAGATGAATATAAATAAGTTGGTATTGGTTTTATGCAGAGCAGCATTGACGCATTGAATGCAGCGTTGACACTGTTCACTTGCAGCTTAGTGACTCCGATTCCTATAAATCCAGTTCGACGTTGTAGTTTGAAAGAGAAACTTTATCGTTTGCTTTTCATCTTTTTCTTTCTTCTTTCAACAATAATAGGTTAGATTAGAGAGCACATGTAAGCTGGAAAAGCCCATTGTGATACCACTAGCCGAAGGAATTTATTTCTATACCTCCCTTTGTAATTGAACCCCGGAGTGCACAAAAAGTCGAGAACGTTCGCCGAGCTCAGATCCCCTAACATCTTAAAAGTGCTTGTTGATAAATTAGTTGCGCGTGTTGGCCCGGGCGGCAAAATGGCAGAGATTATGTTCGATGCTATCCATCTCCTCATCGTCCTAACTTTTTCCATGTGTGCCCATGAGGCAGTCCTCGGTGATAACTTCGAGAGAAGATCAGTCCAATCGAGTGAGAGATATGGGTCGCTTTACAACAATCTTTAGCCATATTTTTTTTTGATAGTATGGCAGATGACTTCCGCAGGCCACCTGGTATTTACCACCTCGATGTGTTCGGCCTTTAGTTTGTGTTCGCAGGAGGTTAGAGGTATGCCCACATTTTGGTCAGAATTGGCTTCTGATATTTCCGTCTCCCTCCTTACCAGCTCGTCGGCTAAGCAGTTGCCAGGAATGTTCCTGTGGCCAGGGACCTATACAAGACGCGTTTTTGTGAGAATAAATTGCTATAGTCCGTGCACGAAGGGCGTAGATTATGAGCCTCCGAGCAGCCTCCATTATGGCGTTTATCTCTGCGTAAAAAACGCTACAATGGTTCGGTAAGCGAAAACTGAGGTAATGCGCGAGCTCGCCAGGGTAAATCCCACTACCCACTCGTTCATTAAGCTTCTCTGTATATATAGCAGTCAATCCTCGGCTGAAGTCTGTGACACTTTCCCATACGTTCCTCTCTAGGATTCTTATGGAGGATTTGTTATCTACACAAAGTAGAGGAGTGGTATAATCTAACTGCGTAAATTATAATCCAGTAGAGTTTCAAGTAGATTTGAGTGTCCGAATTTGAGATCTCTCCACGGTTAGATCGTATTTAGCCGGCCAAAGATTGGCCGTAGAGATTCACAGGTGGACAATTAAATATTATTTCCACAGATTTTGAGTGTGCAATGGGCAATGCAAAGTTTTGTTTAGCGCCTCCACCGTGAAAAAAGAAGGGTCCTATTACAGGTGTGTACATCCAGTGTACTATATGTTATTTTATTCCCCATTTTTTGTTTAGTTATAGCAGTCTTTCAGGCGCACAGGACGGCGCCCCAGAAATTTGAAGCGTTGCATCTTCCTCATGTATGCAGCTTATGCGAAACAAGTAATGCGTTAATATTTCAGTGAGAGGCCAAAGGTTCGGGAAATCTGAGCCCTTTTGCGAACTCCAATTTTTTCGTTCATTGTATGCTGCTCTAACTGTACCTTCAGCTCATGAAAACAAAACACGGAGGAGGGACTGTATGCTTTTTTCCGCTTCCACCAAACCTTTCGCAGGTCCCTATGTCTTGCGCAATCGTACTTGTCTTCGTTCGATTTTCGTTATTGCATTTGACCTCGGCTTCGTGTTCCTTTTCGTATTTGTCATCGGGAATTTCGACGGTGAATGCAGCCGTAAATTTCAATCAATTTTGAAAGCAAAATATACAGAAAATACGTCTCCAATGGTGGTTATGGTTTAAAAATCTATTTAGTACAACCGCCAAACGAATGAGGACAAAAATAGTGTTAGCCTATAAATAAATGGTAGGTATAGAAGGTACCAAGCTCNCCAACTTTATGTTTAAGACCAACAACAATCATTACTATATGCCTATAAGGATGTGTGTATGTGTGTATGTAAGTTTGCATGAAAGTAGGGTCCAAAATGTTAAAAGCTAATTTCGCATTGTTTGCAGGCAACGCCATTTGTGGCCATTGATTGTTTGCTTAATTGCCCGCCCGCTTGCTTTGTCAGCTGCCGAACATTTTGACTTTATCATGGCTTGCGTACATACATACATATGTATGTATGGCAAGCAAGCATTTCACTTTCGCAATTTTCAACTTGGAATTTGTCTGACGCAGCGTGAAATGAGATGAGATGAGATGAGAAAAGCCTTTGTGTTTGCTTATTTTTGTTGCTGCCGAATGATTACACTGTGTCCAAGTAATTTATTATGGCATCGATTTTCTCTGCGTCCTGGGTAGATCACGAATTGCCAAATACCCTTTGCGTAGCGGCATAATAGGTTTACGCAAGTGAAATAAATTGCCTTGTTGATGACTATCAGTGCGTTAATTGATTGTTTCGCAGCGTCATCATTATCAGTGTTAAGCGCGTTGCCTTTATCAATAGAACTTTTTCTATTACGTGTTTTGCACACACACACAATACATACATACATATGTAATTGTACAAACCGTTGTGGGTTTTGTGGGTGTGCGTTGAGGTTAGTGGTCTCACTGCTGTCTGTAAGCCGAAAGCAGTCAGCTACAAGTTTGTTCGCAGATATGTACATACATTTTGATGTGCGTATGTATGTGAGTATTTTTTATATTTTTTTAAGCTCTTTTAGGGGCTTTTTGTTTCCCTGAACTTTTCGCTACTACATTTTTCACAGACCAACCGTTGCTGCTAAGTCTGATGTAGTAGCATGAAATAAAAATAACTACGCATACACACACAAAATGAAAGATCAAAAAAAAACAAAACGAAAACACTAAAAACTTTAAAAAGTTGGAATAAACAACAAAGAATAGCACAGTAGAACAGACGTCATGTTAAAGCTTCAATTTATGCCGTATGCGTTTCTAAGTATTCTACCATAGATCTATGTACAAAATCCTGTTGGCACATTTATTCATACGTGCATACATTTACAGATTTTTTATGCTTGCGAAATACGTGTGCGTTTGAATCCAATGCTGTAGCCCTGAATCAAGCTTCGCCCCTGTCCCGTTGATTGCAGTGAAAACAATAGGCCTGGCGCGTCGTCAACTCCGCTGCACAAAAGCCTTTGGCTACTTCATATGTACAAACATATATACATACATATAATTCTCGTCTTCAGAGCTACTTCAACAAACTTGCATCATTGCAGCTGATGCTATCAAAGTAAGTTCTTGCTAATTGAACACAGACTGCTAAACAAAAAAAAAAATATATGCAGAAATTATGAAGAAAAAAATTTCACTTAGCAATGTAAGTTAAACCTTTTTAGTTCATACTCGTATGTGTTAAACAAGTTTTTTTTTTTTAATTATTGGTGTCTTCTACAGGTGAGCGCTTGATTCAGAGTCAGAATTGGATTTTTTTCACTAAAAACTAAGAGTATGTAGAAGCCTTTTACATTTTCTGCCATTGTGCGGCATACTTCGGAAATACAAACTCTTTTTATATCTTATTTAATTAAATTATTTATGCATATTAGGGTGCACCACTCTCCATAAGAAAAAAAATCGAGCTATTTTTCCAACGGAGTTGTAAATCTTATTTCATTCTTAGAAATTCTTCAAAATATTTGGCGTAAATTATAAAATTTATTTGTGCTGAACCGATTTAAAAATATCTTCAAAAATCTCATTATTTTGATTCTATTGNTTTATCACCCATTTTATAATTGGTCCAACTCACGTAAATCTTAGTCGTTTCCTAAATATCTTTGACGAAATTCTTAAGATAAAATAAAATTTACCACTTCAATGGAAAAATAGTACCGATTTTTTTTTCTGAGGCATCCTAATGTATGTACATAATACATTATAAAACTTCATTATTTATTCACATGAGTTCAACTCATACCTGATAACGCAAAAATATGCATAGGTACCATTGGACATATGTAAGTATTCATCGCAAAATCGTAATTTTCATCTTACGAAGGTACTTATTTATATACCCGTAAAGGTGGGCGTAGGGTACCAAAGAGAAGGAAGTGTCTAACTGTATGAGCTTTATTATAACACGCACTCAAACCCAAAAAAAGCTTATAAAATTTGCAAGGGGCTAGTTGAGCCCGATTTTTGACTTTTTATTTATTTGTATTAAATTTTTTAATGTAAAGTGCAGAAAAAGTATAAATTTTGTTCCAGTTAATAAATGTTACATA
>NW_016166907.1:0-22852 GCF_001687245.7 Rhagoletis zephyria | reverse complement strand
CGCCCATTTTCCAAAATTTTACCATAAATGTATTTCTTGGTAAAGAATTATTGCAAGCATCAATTTTGAATAAATTTCATTTTCAATACCAACCTACCTTGGATTAAGGGAAATCTACATACCAAATGTCGTTGAGATATCTCAATTTTTGCTCGAGTTATCGTGTACACGGACGGACGGACAGACGGACAGACGGACGGACAGACAGACATGGCTTAATCGATTTCTTTTTTCATCCTGATCATTTATGTATACATTTGTCTATATCTATCTCGATTCGTTTTGGCTGTTACAAACAACCGTTATGTGAACAAAATTAATATACCCTTGTGCACAAGTGCGCTCGGGTATAAAAATTCCGCAGTCCCAGGATTCGGGCCCCAAATCTTTAGAAGGGCACGCTGATGCTTTGCTCACGCGGCTATTGCGACTGTCGGAATAGAGCGAGGTAAATGACACACAACCTGGTCATAAGTACATAATAGGGATTTTTTCAGAAAAAACTATTTATTATTTTTTCAGAAAAAATATTAATAATTTTTTTAGAAAAAAAAATATCAAAAATCAACGGGATTTTCAGCAACGTCTAACTTGCACATTATTATACTAAAATTTATGGAGCTACAAAACTACATATTCCAAAAGTTTATGAAAACTCTGATTGAAAAAAATTATAATTTGGATAATGGAAAACCTACTTTCTTTGAATCAAATTAAAGTTGGACTACCCAAATATTATTATTTTTTCTTAATGATATTTTAAATACTTTTATATCACTGTAGGAATATTAAAATGACATAAAAATACGCCGAGACGCGTAAACTTAATTTTGAAATATTTCATCGTAAGTAGCATGATTTTTTGTAAAAGAAACGGGTTTAATAGAAATGAAAAAAATATATAAATATATCATCATATATGTTTTTTTTTTAATTTTTCCAGATATTCTTAAATATTTAAATGATCGCGAACTAGTCTCAAAAGGGTCCTTAAATAGCTCCAAAATGATAATGAAATAGTTTCGAAAGGGTTCCGATATGATGCCGCATTGGTCATAAAATAGTAATAAACAGGCCCCGAAACGGTTGAAAAATCGCGAACTTTTCCCGAAATGATGTCGATCAAGTATTGAAGTGATCCTTTGCTAGGCCCTAATTGACCCGGGCCCAGTGCCAAAATATTATTAGAATGTTCTTAAAATAGGCCTTAACTACTTGAAATAGTCATGAAGTAGTCTGGAAATAGTCATGAGCACGTCCTGAAATGATTCCAAACTAGTTTCAAAATGGTGCCAAAATAGTCCTGAAATAGGCGTGAAATGTTCTTAAATAGGCCTGAACTAAATATGTACTCTCGAAATGTTCTTGAACTAAGCCTAAAAGCGTCCAAAAACAGTTATGAACTAGGTATGAAAAGGTGAAGTGGTGCTTAACATAGAACTAGTCCATAAATGGTCCTGAAATAGCCGGGGCTAGTTCAGAAATATTCATTTGCGCACGCGAGCAGCAATCACAGATAAGCGATTTTTATTAGATTAAGACTGGAAAACCCCAGAACCTAGTGAGTTCCTGATATTTTAACATACTTCTTTTGTAGTCAGAAACCACCTTCAATATAGACCCAACTCTGCCATATAGACATCAACTTGCCATGTACAGGGCAATTCTTAAATATCTACTGTAGCACATAAAGCATATTCATGGCCCCTGATGATAGTCAGTTCAATTTTTTTCCTCAGAAAACAAAAAAAAAAAAAACAAAAGTAGTACTCACATTTTGGCACAGCTATTTTTCTCTTTCTGTTTATTTGATTTCTCCCATTTGCTTACTTCCCTCGCTAAACTTGTTCGCGCTTTGTTGCAAGTTTAATTTATAAATATGTCTGTCCAAATGAATGGCTGGCAAAAACGCTAAATGAATGAGCTGCAAATATCCATACTTACTTACAAATTTCGGTACACTAAAAATTTGAATAAATACTCACACATATATGTGCAAATGTGTATGTACATACAAATAGTTATTGCTACTACATATTGCTTGTTGTAAGCGTATAAGCTGAAAATTGTTATTTCATGAATTTTTCGCTTTAATACGTAACATTTGTTGAACAACTTGTTGTTGGTTGGTTTTATCTGTTATTTTTTGTTCGCTTTTGTCAAATTCACTCGCTAAGCTGTGCTGGCAGCTGTGGGGATTATCATTTCGTTATTACTGCTAATACTTTTAATGGAAATAGTTTGTTTTTTTTTGCAGCTGATGCTCTTCTATGGCGCAATTGTTGTAGTTACTTTTATAGTTATTATTCAAATATGTAATGCAAAATGTATAACAAGCGCATTATTTAAATGCTTTGTACTCATATTTGTGTGCGTTTGTAATTTGTGTAACGAATTTTTTATATGAAAAAAGTGCTATTTTCATATATCCAAATGTCGGCAGCCACCAGTGCGTATGAGTGATAATTAAGGTTTAATCATTTTGAGTAGAATTATTACACAAATATAACAATAGATACAGTGAAGTTTTTGACACTTGTAAGCCAGTGCTTAGTGGCCTTCGTGCACTCAATATGGCTATGCCTTATTGAACAGCTAAGCGTGTGGAACATGTGGCTGAATTGGGATAATTTAGGAACTGAGTGGCGCTAATGATGCGATTTTTCGCAAGAAAGATGTTAACAAAATTTTAATAGAAATAGTGTAGATATAATTTTCTCAGATACCACACTGGACAAGTGTGCATATATATTTTGTCTCATAACCAATATATATACATACATATGTACATGCATAGTACATACAACTGCTTTTGCTTAAGGTATTATTTTTTGTCTTTTTTTTTATCTAGATACCTACCTCTACCCCTGTTCGTTCTAATTACATTTATGTTATTCTGTATATCGATAACAAAATCGATAAATAATCCACAACAAAATCGATTAGAAAATCGATAATCGATAACAAAATTGATAAAATATAGATAAAAAAATCAATGGCAAATTCGACAAAGATTTCGATATCAAAATCGATAATAGTATTGGTAGCAAAATCGATTCGGAAAACGATAAAAATGTCGGTGCAAAATCGGTAAAAATATCAATAACAAAATCGTTAAAAATCGATAACAAAATCGATTAGAAAATCAATATCGATAAATAATCCATAACAAAATCGGTAACAAAATCGATAAACAATCTATAACAAAATCGATAAATAATCGATAACAAAATCGATGACAGATTCGAAAAAAATTTCGATGGCAATATCGATAATAATATTGCAAGAATAATCGACTAGAAACTCGATTAAAATATCGATAAAAAGGCGATTAAAATATCGATAAACATACCGAAAACTAAGCTGGTTAATAATCGGTAACAAAAATCTGTTTTTGTTATTTTATGGCCTTATAACAATTATATTCAACAATTTTTTATGAGCTTGAGGCCATTTTTAATGAAAAACTTACTGTGGAAAAGCAACAATAACCACATGATCAAGTGAATTGCAGCGGAATAGCTGCGTTTGATTGTGTTGACATAACAAAAAGGAAAAAGTGGAAAAAAGCAACGATAATTTACAAGGCGAGCTTAGCACAGTGCATAGGCAACTGACTGAGTCAGTGGGATCGTCGGTTCGAAGCCTGCTGAAAGAAGTCTGATGAGGAAATGAGGTGATGTCCGAAATAACTATCACTTCTACCATTTTTTCACATTATTGTTGCTTTTCCATAATAAGTTTTTCATTAAAAACGGCCTCAAGCTCATTAAAAATTGTTGAAGATAACAAAAACCCATTAAAAAACGATAAGGAAATTGATAAAAATAACGAAAAAAAAATCGATTACCGATAAATAGTCGATAACAAAATCTATATATAAGCGATAACAATATCGATAAACAAATCGATAAAAATATGGATTATTTTATCGACAAGTCCCGAGAATCCCGAAAATCTCTAAAACCCCAAAATAGTTCCCAGATTGAGTCTCTGTGTCGCTATCTATATCCTTTTCTCTATAATTACCTTTATTTTAATCTTTCTTCCTCTATCTTCATCTTTACTTTATCGGTATCCTTCTCTTCATCTTTTTCATGATATTTATCTTTGTTGTTACTTCTATGCTTATCATTTGCTTCATCTACATATTCCTCTTCCCCTTTGCCCTTATGTAAGTAAAGTTTTTAAATTTACCTTGGCTTCGATTTTTGCCTTTATCTTTGCGCATCTGTGTTTTCGTTTTTATTTTTAACTTTGCCATTATCCTTTTCTTTATCTATGTACGTTTCCACCTTTACTTTTATTCTTGTAATGGTTAAATAACATATGCACATTCAAGAAGCACTTTTTTCAGCCTAAACTATTTCCGTTGCACCATGTTGCACCATTTCCGTGTGCAATTTCCGTTGAATTTGCCAATTTACTCCTAACCAACCAACCGCCACTAAAAAAGTTTCACTTCAAAAATTCTTCATTTTCATAGCTAAAACCATGGAAACTAGCGAGCTTAATCTATAACGCATATCTCCTATACCACTGATTGTACAGATGCTTATGTATTTTGTTGATATAACTCCTCAATTCGTGAGGCTAGTGACCAGTGGCAGTTATCATTTTCAATTTGGTAATATGCATAGCTCTTTAAAAACTGATTAAAAACTTAATAAAATGGTATAGTTAAATTTTCTTATACTCATATTCATGAAAGATATGAAGATTTTGAATATTATTACCTCCTACCTAACGCCATATGTTTTTCGTTATCCTGACTAAAAATGTTTTTGAGTGGGAGAGATTGGAAAGTATAGCAGAAACTTACTATATCCGTATGGCCAGCTTTTGAACTGCCCATAACATAAAAGTCACATTGCAGTTATCGGGACGGTGTTTTTGTCGCCAAATCTGTTAATGGGTTGCGCAGAATGACAATCAGCCAAATTTAACCACTCCAGGTGATGACGAGGCCTCGTAGTTTACTTTAGACTTTTTTGCTCTTTGCTTTTGCTTTTGGGGCTTTTCTCCTCTGCGGAGCGCTGCCACTTTAAATTTCTCTTGTTTTTAGCTTGTTGTTCTCCGATTTAATTAACACACTTTTCTTGTTTTTTTATCTACTAATTCTATGGCTCAGTTAAGTAGCTTACTTTAATTTTGCATGGGATCTATCACCCTGTATTGCGATATAGCCTTTCTCTCATGCCTTCACATTTATTTGCTTTTGGCGGGCGAGGTCAGCAGGCGTTCTTCTTCCCCCGAGCTTACCGAGTTTTGACACTCTCAACTCTCAGCAACACACTTGATGCTTTAAAGCCCATATGCCGTGCCATCTACCCCACTTGAGCTGCATATTTACATAATAGACCCACATCGCCCAACAATTTTTTTCTCTTTTCAATTCGTCCCAGAGTTTATGCTCATAGCACAATAGTTTGCTAATTTTTTTGATTCGCTCCACTAAGCGGCGCTTATTTGCTTTTAATATTTGTATTTTTTTCTACAAAATATTTTATTCGTATTTGTCAAGGTTGAGTTAACAGTGCCAGTATATCAAGCTTCTACGCAATTTACTGCAACCAACGCATGTACATGCATGAATATTATTGTATGTAAATATACTTGTTTGAAAGCCAATTGTTAAGTCTGCAAGTACCAGTGCCATTACGCCTACAAAGTTTTTGCAGTATTGCACTCATCCTCAGCCGACCACCAGGTCGTATGAGTAATTTCGCAGAGCAAATTAAAGTCGTCGAGCAAATGAATCATCATAATTTGTCATCGAAGGCGCAAAAAATCACACATATACATATGTACATAATAATGCACAGGCACAAAAACTACATACATATATTTATGTATAACAGCACTTAATGATCGTAGCGCAGAGGCAGCGGCTAATGGATGATTTGTGGCATAATCACCTGTATGCCGTAAGCAAAAACAGTGGGCCATGAACGATGGAGTGGAACGCAAAAAATGCATAGCAGGGCGTGACCGAAAAATTACACACATGAAAACATACACCCGCAACTATAAGTATACCTTTGTAGTGGCGTAAATATATGTATATGAATATACATATGGACATATACACATTTGCATACACTTGCGCACGACGTTGCATTGGTTACACGCTAATTGCTGCTTTTGGCAGCGCATCGGCAACATTTTGAATTATGCGCCATCGACTGCCACCCGCTTGTAAATTATGGCGCGTACATGCGTGGTGAGTTGGCCGCATTCACAAATTTGTGTACACAACAAAGGCAACTAGCGGGAAAGTTACAGAAAAACAGAAGAGAAAAAAAGAAAAAAAAAAAGAAAATGTGCATGCATTGTAGCGCTCGCAATTTGCAATTTCTTATGTATATGCATGACTGCATGCTGGCTGACGTATGCTATGTACAATGGCCGCCAATGTATTTGATTTATCTATTTTTCCATTCTGTGGAAATGTTTGCCAAAGATTTTTTGGCTCATGCTACCGCCGCCTTATCGCTAACAGCCATTACCATTACCAATGGCAGTGCGTGTTGGTCGATTAGCTAGCAAGCCGAACGTAGTGACATTCTCGCTGTTTTGTGGCCAGTTGCTTATGTTAGTAGTCACTATCCTAGCTACTCTCTATGATTTTAATGCGTACTTGAATGCATTTTATAACAGGAGTTGAGGCATGAAAATAAAATTTCAAAAATCACTTAATGGGGAGTGGGTTTTTAAATTGGGGGGAAAAAAATTTAAATTTAAAAGGAGCAAAAATCAGGGACCGTAACATTTATAACTTTTATTAAACAAATCGTTCTTTAACAGTTATTTTTTTACTTTTATTTCACTACTCCTCACATAACAGTGTATTTCTGTTTTTTATTTTATAAATCCAAATCAATATAAATGCAGTCAGTAAATTTTATTTTTTAAATCATACTTATAAAAGTCATTTGTATAAGTCGTATTAAAATTTGTGCTCCAACACCTTCTTAACTGCGAAAAATGATCTTGACTTTTATACGTATGACTTAAAAAATAAAAGTCGGTGACTGATTTTTGGAGTTTTAAAAGTAAAAGTCACTGACTGATTTCTATTGATTACTTTTATAAACAAAAGTCTTCGATAACTGTTATCTAAGACACATAATATAAAAATCAAAGTTAACTGTTATTTGCAGATTATTTAGATAAATATCAAAAATAATTGTTATTTTGGATGCATAAAATAAAAATCAAAAATAATTGTTATATTTTTTAATTTTGAATAAAAATTCCGAATTGTTTCTCGCTGAAAGAAGAAATCGATTGGTATGTATCACTTAGTTGTAGAACATTTCCTTCATAGTGAAATTTTCAATGATAGCTTTCATCAAAAACTGTTATGTTCGGCCCCTGGCAAAAACTGCTTTAAACTGCCACAAATAGTTTCGGTAATTGTGGTAATCGCAATCGTTATCGTTATTGTAATCGTAATAATAATCGGTATTATAAGGGTAATCGTAATCGTTATCGTAACGTAATCGGAGTCGTAGTCGAAATTGCAATCGCAATCGTAATCCCAATCGTTATCGTAACCATTATTGGAATTACATTCGTTGCAAGCATTATTGCAATTTACATCGTTGCCGTTATCGTAATTGTTATATTATCTTAATCGTAATCGTATTGACAGTCGCATAAGCAATAAGCCCACTAATTTAATCCTAATCGTAGTCGTAACCGTTATCGTAATTGCCATTATTATCGTTACCTGCATCGTTACTGGCAATTAGATCGTTGTTGTTATCTCAATTGTTTTCGTACTTTCCATCGTTATCTCATTCGTTGGTTGTTATGGTTACATTTCTAGCTATCGTAATCTTTCTGGTTACCGCAATCGTTATCTTTATTGTAATCGTTATCGTTACTCAATCGTTATGTTAATTTCGATCGTTTTATTATCTGTATCATAATAACGATATCGTACCGATTATCGTAATCGTTACCTCAATCGTTATCTTAACCGTTATCGTATTTGCCGTCGTTATCGTTATCTAAATCATTTTCGTAATTGCGATCGTTATCATTGTCGTAATCGATATCGTTACATCAATCGTTAGCGTCCACTCAATCATTATCGATTACTTAATCGTTATCGTTCCCTTAATATTTATCGTAATTGATTTTTTTGTCGTTACCAAAATTGCTATTGTTATCGTAATCGAAATTACCAATGTTATTGTTATCGAAAAAGGTATCGTAATCGCTATTGTTCTATTGTTATTGGCGTTGCCCTCTTAAGTGTCAAGTCAAGGTATCGCGACTTATTTAGTATCGTAATCCACCGTCAGTAGTACCGCCGACAGCTGTTTCATAATTATTTTGTTGTATTCTACTTATGCTCCCCGCCAAAAGTAATTAATTTATGCCTGAGTTCGCTTGTTGCTGCTCAAATGAAGATAAGCATCTGGCCATGTTGGCACAGTCACTAGCGAAGAAGCGCCGAAAATATGCCGCTTTGGGGAATTCGCTTAGCCGCAAGCATGGCTGGCTGCAAGTGACACTCGCATACATACATTTATACACACAAGGGGCTACTCATAACCACTCATTGAGACCGCGCACCGAAATGATCCAGATAAGAGCAACAGCAAAAGTACTACCAGTACACAATCATTTGGTTTTTGGCTCGAGTATATTACTAAAACAAGCAGACCACCGAATGATGACAATTTTAATTACGGCTGCCACTTAGTGTTAGCTCTTCATTCCTCGCCTCCTCCTAACTCTTGTTCGTTGCAGCAGTAATTAAAATAGGAATTTCATTTGATGCTCATATAAACACAAGCAGAAGATAAATGTGTGTGTGTATGTGTGCATGCCAACAAACAATTATGTTCTTATGTAACATAAATTCTAAGACAAACGAACAGCAAGAATGTTGGCGCTGCAAATATGTAGTAGAGACAGTAGGAATTATTAATAACGCAGTGTCATGTTAACATGTGGCCAACATAGTCCATACATACATACAAGCCCTCTACATGATTTTATGCACACTCACACCTATACGCATACACAAATTCAGGCATGCATTTTAATTTATCAAGCGCTTTCGTATATACATATATCTCGCATTAAATAAATAAACTGATTCTTGAATTGGACAGTTTGTGGTGCATTCCATTATAAAAAGTATGTACAAATCTCTATGTTTTTGAAGCTTCGACTAATTACCTTAAGCAGAATAAAGACGCGAAAGTTTCTGCCCCAGAATAAGGTTTTAAGTTCAAGCAGATATGATCACAAACATTCGTAAGAGGGTGGTTTACAGGGAATTTCTCGCTAAGATAGTAAGAAAAACTTTCGTAAGACAAAGGTACGACAGATGACAAGGTCGTTCGAACTACTTTTGTTATTCTAGCATAAAAGTCTTAGAAAAAATGCTCTCTCATTCACCACTCGTGGTGAAAATTTATTGTGAGAGAAAGAATCTAGCTTGCTTCGATCCAACAGTCGCGATGGCCGAGTAAGCAGAGCACAGGCGTTCCANACAAACAATTATGTTCTTATGTAACATAAATTCTAAGACAAACGAACAGCTAAGAATGTTGGCGCTGCAAATATGTAGTAGAGACAGTAGGAATTATTAATAACGCAGTGTCATGTTAACATGTGGCCTACCGAAATACATACATACATACAAGCCCTCTACATGATTTTATGCACACTCACACCTATACGCATACACAAATTCAAGCATGCATTTTAATTTATCAAGCGCTTTCGTATATACATATATCTCGCCTTAAATAAATAAACTGATTCTTGAATTGGACAGTTTGTGGTGCATTCCATTATAAAAAGTATGTACAAATCTCTATGTTTCTGAGTTTCTGCCCCAGAATAAGGTTTTAAGTTCAAGCAGATATGATCACAAACATTTGTAAGAGGGTGGTTTACAGGGAATTTCTCGCTAAGATAGTAAAAAACCTTTCGTAAGACAAATGTACGACAGATGACAAGATAGTTCGAACTACTTTTGTTATTCTAGCATAAAAGTCTTAGAAAAAACTCTCTCATTCACCACTCGTGGTGAAAATTTATTGTGAGAGACAACATTTGTATACGATTTAGCTCGCGTCGATCTAACAGTCGCAATGGTCGAGTGAGCAGAGCACTGGCGTTCCATTCGAGAGATGCGAGTGCGTGTCCTGGAGCAGCGGATTTTTTTTGTTTTTAGTTGAAATTTTTTCTTTTTTGATTTAATTTTCTTTTAATTTTGAGATTGTATTGTTTTATAAAAAAAAATAAATACATATTTGTGTGTTGGTGTTGGTTGATTTTATATTTGTTTAATTTTTGATTAATAATCTATGGATTTATTTCCGTTTTAGTTTATTATTATTTTTTAGCTGTTGTTCTTTTAATAAAAAGAAACATTTTTGTATGATTTATTTTAATTTTGGGGAATTTACTTTTTTTACATTTTTTCTTTATTTTTTTAGTAAAATTTTCTTAACATTTTTAAATTTTATTGTTTACATGAACGATACTTTTTAATTTCATTTAATTTTTGGAAGCTTATTTTATTAATAATTTTCTTTTTTAATTTAATTTATTTTTCTTTTGTTTATAATACTTTTCCTTTAATTTTTAGATTTCATTGTTTCAAAAACAAAAATAATTTTTTTTCATTTCATCTCATTTTTAGAAATATATATTATGTTTCATCTTTTTTAAATAATATTTTTATTTTTAAATTTTTAAATTTTGTTTTAAAACGGAATATATTTATTTATTTTTCTTTAATTTTAAATACTATTTTCTTCTTTTTGGTTTAATTCTTTTATTTTTCTCTTTTAGTTTTTAGTTTTCATTGTTATTTATAAAAAGAATAAATAATATTATTTAATTAAATTTTTAAACATATTTTTTATTTTTCCTGCTGAATATTCTAAGGGGGTTCCAACTGGCAATGGATGCTGCAATAAATTTTATAATTTTACATTCTGAGCCGTGAGACGAATAAAAATGTAAAATCAGCTGTTCTAATAACACCATTTTATATGAATTGGCCTTGAAATAATTTTTCTCTTCTCTGTTTGGTTGCCGTGCAATAAATTAAATTTGAATAACAAATAATTAATTTGTGTTTAGATATTAAGCATGTGCTACATAAGTACCTATATACATGCATTATTGGAACTGGCTTTTAAAATGCTTAGATAGAATTTTATGAAATTTCTACAACGCATTCGTATCATAAAGACATGCCATTTAGGTGGAACACTTCCATCCGACAGTGGATAAGAATTCGAAACAAATGCGCTATCATTGGCGTGATTATCGCAGAAATGTCGTATCCAATTTATAACTTCCGCGATAGAAAATGATTGTACAGATAAGCGTGGGATATCGGGACCGGCGGGACTCACGACACTAACCTCAAAATCATCGGGATGGGTGGTATCGGGAAGGTTTAAAAAAAATCAGCAGCCGAGATGAAAATTCTTTCTTGAAGCTCCCGATTAAATCCACGGCTTCTGAAAACAAAACAGAATAACCAGAAGATGCAGATATGACGAAGATGCGCGCACAGATGAGATCTTTGGAGGATGCCTCGTTCTTCTCTTCCGTTGGAGTGAGGTCGGCAATGAGCTACGAGATTGTCCAACGAGATGAGCTACCATACTCGGCGACGTTGTGTCTCTCCCACCACAAATCGAGAACCAAATTTAGCTTCTTTACATGGAATATTTAGTAGACGTCGCAAGGGTATACTCGATTTTTCCCCTTCGCCGTTTATAAAATTTTTTAGAGATCGGTGATACAAGCCTTTGGTTTGGTGAGAAAATTAACAAGCTGTCCAAAGGCACCTTCCTCATTAAGGGACCGTACCTGTTTTTTCGCTTCATTGGCAGGGGTTTCCACGTGGAAGTGCCCAAACCTAGCGTACTACCCTATGCTGGGGGTTTACCTTCACAATTACCTCGCTTCCTAACGGGTTTTCGTTTGCCAGCCAGAGGATACTTGATTCTTGATTCAATGGTGATCAAAAGCATTCCCCATATGCCATCTCTCTCCGGAGCATATACAAAAGTTTTATATGCACCTGTTATAGTGCTATGTAAATGTTTTTAAAATAGATGCAATCTGCGGTCACCGTAGCAGAGTAGGATCAAAAAGGTAAAAAAATTTGTAAACGTGCAAAATTTATTTATTGAAGGTGAAATCTAAGATTTATTTTTATTAGAAAATTTAAGAACNATTTTTTTTTTTTTAGCTTAAAATTTTGTCTTTTTTGATTTAATTTTCTTTTTATTTTGAAACTGTATTGTTTTAAAAAGAAAAAAATATATTTTTTAATTTTTGACTAAAAAATTATGCATTTTTCCGTTTTAGTTTAATTATTAATTTTAGCTTTTGTTCTTTTAAAAAGAAGAAACATTTTTGTTTATTTGTTTTTTTTTTTATATTTTTTCTTTCTTTTTTTTAGTTTTTTTTTTTAACTTTCAAATTTTGTTGTTTATAAAGGAACGATATTTTTTAATTTCATTTAATATTTGGAAACTTATTTTATTATTGATTTTCTTTTTTTCATTTCATTTATTTTTCTTTTGTTAATATCGTTTTCCTTTAATTTTTAGATTTTATTGTTTTAGAAACAAAATAGAAATATATATTATATTTTTTGGTCTTTTTTAATTAATTTTTTTTTAATTTTTAGATAATGATTTTTTTTAATTATTTTATTTTTATTTTTAAATACCATTTTCTTGTTTTTCATTTAATTATCTTCTTTTTCCTATTTAGCCTTTAGATCTTATTGTTAAATAAAGAAAAAAGGAGTGACGATTTTCTTACGAAAGATTTTTGCCTCTCGAAAGACTGCGGTGACTTATAGGGAATAAATATATTCCTGCTGAATCTTCCTTGAAGGGGTTCCAACTGGCAATGGCAGCTGCAATAAATTTTACATTTTTGACATACCGAGAATTGAGACGAATAAAAATGTAAAATCAGCTGTTCTAATAACACCATCTTATATGAATTGGACTTGAAATAATTTTTATTAAATTTGAATAACAAATAATTAATTTGCGTTTAGATATTAAGCATGTGCTACATAAGTACCTATGTACATGCGTTTTTGGAACTGTCTTTTAAAATGCTAAGATAGAATTTTATGAAATTGCTACAACGCATTCGTATCATAAAGACATGCCATCTAGGTGGAACAGTTCTTCCCGACAATGGATAAGAATTCGAAAAAATTGCGATATCATCGGTGTGATTATCGCAGAAATGTCGTATCAAATTTATAACTTCCGCGATAGAAATGACTTCGCTTTTTTCCAATGCCTGGTGAGAGTTTTCCATCGTTCGAAAAATTGTTCTCCCGAAATTATACAAAAAGAGGCTGAAAATCAGAAATTAAGAAAATCTAAAATTAAATGTATTTGCAATATCGCGCGAAAAGATCAAATTATATATTCTAAAACTACATGAAATTCTTTAAAACATTCGCCTAATTTCAAGACCTGACGGACCGGTACTTTTTTTTTCTAATAATCTTTAGCACCTACATTTCAAAGTAAATTTTTTGGTAAGAAAATCGGAAAGTACCAAATAAATGATAAATACCTTCACCTGAATATTCCATGATATTTAAGAAATTGATTACAGTTGAAAAATAAACATTTTGATTAATGGGTTAATCGCCAAAGGCAACTTAACTGATTACTCGGTATCGTATTTCTTTGGAAATTTATAGTTCGTGAAGAAGAGGGTTAAGTTAATAATGTGAAACGTGGTATTTGTGACTTCTACTTTTCCCTCTTTAAGCCCAACCGGTTTTGTTTTTATCAACTGTCACCACGAATTTTTTATATCTGGCTCCATATAGTCGAAACACTGTGCGTCGCAAGGCTACACTCGGTTTTTCCCTTTCGCCGCTAATCAGATTTTTGAAGATGGGTGATAAAAGCTTTTGGTTTGGTGAGACAATCAACCAGCTGGGCAAAGGCACCTTCCTCATTAAGGGCCCGTACATTCTAGGTATATGCCGTGGTCGTCGAAAAGGAAGACGGCATCATTCGAGGCTTATTTTTTCGTTTAATTGGCGGGGGTTTTCATGTGGCAATGCCCAAACCCACCGTAGAACACATTGCTGGAGGTTCGCCTTCCCACAATTACCTCGCTTCCTAACGAATTTTCGGTTGCTAGTCAGAGTATACTTGGTATAAACTCCGGAAGTAGTGTGCTGCTTGAACCAGATGCAAACTAATCGGTTTTGGCCACTCTCGTTTTGATGGTGATCAAATATTTCCCCATATGCCTCGATTCTGGAACCACCTATCTCCGGAGCATATACAAAAGTTTTATCTGCACCTGTTATAGTGCAAAACGTTTTAAAAATAGATGAAATCTATGGTCACGGTATCTGAGTAGCGCTGTAGCGATACGAAAAAGATTCTCATAAAATATATTTTTTGCGCGGAGGTGGCGTAAAATTTTCAGATCCAAATTGGAGGAGAAGCTTGGCCAAAAAGTAGAAAAATTTGTAAGCGTGCAAAATTTATTTATTGAAGGTGAAATCTAAGATTTATTTTTATTAGAAAATTTAAGAATTTTCGTTAGTTTATTACTTTTCGCCTGCAATGACTTAATTTGTGCGCTACGCATCCAACCACGTCACTGTTGGATTTTGACTGATAAGGTTGGCATGTGCCTTGACACTTTTGTCACTCGACACAGCTGCTGTTGGCGAATGTTTTGTGGCGATGTGCGTGTGAGTGTGCTTATGACAAGTGTCATGTCAAGCGCGTAATAATGTGCATCACACCTAGTCACATGCAGAGCAAAAATTTACATACATGCATACATACATATGTATCTACATGCATTTGTATGTTAACATTTGAATAGAAACCGCTTGCCAGAGATTGCTGCGAATTGTAGTCCATATGTAGTACAATATACATACATACATACATAGCTTTGTAGGCACATACACATGCTTGTAAATTGATGCTCCAGCTGCGTTGCACATAGCACTAGTGTAATTATGACGATTGGATTGTCAACTGAAAGCTAAATATGACAACAGAGTTGGCAATAACTCACATGTAAATATGTCCACAGGTTTTACATATTTGTGTTTACATATATACAGCCTTACCCTGTGGTGAAAGATACTAGTTCTAAAAGTCATAAATAGCTTATAAACAGTTTGAGTTTCAGCTGAATTAGTTTCCTTTTTTTCAGGTAAATATTTTTTAGATTTTGTAATTAAGCACTTTTATGTAAAGGAAAAATTTCGAAGATGTACCATCTATGTCTATCTTTATCTAGGAATGTGATGAAATTGTCGCTTTCGTGAGTGAACGAAATATTCATTTTTGCATTTCTCGATTGGAAGGCCATTTCGAGGCGGCGACGGAATAGTCTAGGTTGTGGGATAGTAAGTGGCGCAACCCCATGGATTTGACGGAATAAATCCTCCTTCCTCAACTTTTTACTTTAGATTCAATACACAATACCTGTTGAAGCCAAAAGCTGCGGCTTTAAAGGACCCATACTCACAATGTTGATGTGTCAAACTGGCATCCAATTATAGTGTTTGTGTTTTCCAATTGATCTCCATTGGTAACACTCAGCCCGTGGGGAAAACTGCTATATTGAAAGGAAGCCAAAAGGGTGACTTCCTCGCTCAGAGGTTTCGAAGTCTGGAATCGATTTTGGACTTTAAATATTCGGCAGCTGCATCTCCAGTGAGTCAACAACAACGGTCACTTCCACATGCGCAGAGCTCAGTCGGTAAAAAGAGGTCGTCATAAGCTTCGAACGTGCCGAATACTAAGTACAAGTTACATTCTATACCCCAAATAACTACATGCTCTAAGAAATTGCAAAAAGTTCTTAAATTTTTTGGTTAGTGAAAGATATGAAAGAGTTAAAAAAACAAAGTTTTTGGTTTAACTGCCCTGCGAGGGGCAGCACTCGTCAAAAGAGTGCAAAACTACTGAAGTGGCAGATTAGGGAGCTTTATCACAAGCGTTCCATATATTCCACCATATAGTCCACTATTTCTTATAATAGCTCATTAGTAAATAAAGAGTTTTCAGAAAGGCAACAAACGTCGATATTTTTACCGATTTTCTAATCGGGTTTGGTCACCGATTTTATTGTCGATGTTTTTATCGATTTTGTTATCGATATGTTTATAGATTTTGTTAGTGATATTTTTACCGAGTTTTCTACCAATATTATTATCGATTTTTCTATCGAAATTTTTATCGAATTTGTCATCGGTTTTGTTATCGGTTTTGATATCGTTATATTGTTGGAAAGTACTATGGATAGAGTAAAAACATAAAAATTAAGATAAAGGATAATATAATAACATAAATGCGATTAGAATGAACAGGGGTAGAGGTAGGGATCTAGATAGAAAAAAGATAACAAAAATAACCATAAGCAAAAGCAGATCTATGTATATTGGCTATGAGAAAAAATAGATATGTAACGTAAGTTTCACTTCTCTAGCGTGGTCCAGGCGCACTTACTTTTTTATTTTATTTATTTCTTATTATCTTATTATAAGACCTTAAATACATTTCATTTACAGCACTCCTAACTTTTCCAAGTGTTCTAAAAATGTGCGATCTTAGAAACAAAAGTAATCCTATACCTGTTGAAATTTGTAAACATCCCGATATGCTTTGATACTTTGACCTTTCGAGGACTCATTTAGCTAGTCGCGACATCGAACACCGTTAAACAATTTTGAATTGGTCAGTCTAGCTAAATATTATTTTACGAACCAGTTAGCCTTTACGTCAGGAGTATAACCTGCCATTCTACTTGAATGTTAATTGTGTAGTTTGACTTTTTACTGCCGGGTAGGGTTCTGATTATTATTTCTTGTACATAGTGGGTGTAGAATTGTATCCTCAATTGACCCTGAGCCAGCTGTGACCTGCACTTTCACTACAAACGACTTCATGATGTCAGTATCAGATGTTCTACATATTTATTAAGATACATATGTGGTAAGCGCACATGTATGTGTATTAGGGTGGTCAAAAACAGTAAAGTCGGTATCGTAATACTCTCACCCCCTAGGATTGTTCTATATAAAAAAAAAAAACATAGCCCTACTTTTTTATTTTGAAATCAAAAGATATTTAGACGGCGCTCGAAGCGCTCAAATTTTGCCATTTATTTTTGTATAGGAAAAATAACTTTTCGTAGAAATTGTATAGAATTCTTGAAAATCACTATTTTTCGATCGAAAAACTCTGGTTCTCTTCAGGAGACTTTCAGTAATAATAACCAATTGTTTATTTAACCATTTTTTAATATTAACGATTTTTTATTGGCCCCCCCCATTGCACTTTTCGGGGTTTTTGTGGGATTTTGGCGGACCTATAAGATATAGTTGCGATGAAAAAATGGTTAAATAAACAACTGGGTATTATGTAGATAGAGTTTTCCGATAGAAAAATATTGATTTTTAAAAATTCTATACCATTTCTACGAAAAGTTGTTTTTTCCCCTATAAAATACATGGAAAACTTTGAGCGCTTTGAGCGACCTCTAAATATTTTTTGAAAAAAAAAAAAATAGGTATACATTTTTTTCGGTATAGAACAAACCTTTTCACATGGATTTTTGGACCTCCCTAATGCATATGCAACATACAGTTTTATCTTTGTAAACCACATTAAATCATTCGCTCTCATTAAGACTCGAAAAGCACTGTCAGATTTTGATTATCGCATACGTTTTTGTTAAAATACATATGTATGTTTGTATAAATTTTCGCATCACTTTTCGGATTGTATGTGAAGGCTGGCTTTAAAAGTAATCTCAGTCATAGATATTATCCCATACATACGTGCTATGTGTGTAGGTTGGTGTTTTGTTCATATTATCACATACAAATAAAATGACAATGAAATGTTATCGTGCATGGTGACATAAATAAGTGTACATATCTACATATGTACATACATATGTAAGCAGTGGGCGCATGATGTGTTATCTAATAAATATATTTCAACTTTTGTCATTTGGAAAATTTTTTATGCAATGAAGGCGTTATGGGCTGTTTTTGCTTACGCGTAAAAGCACATTGAGCGCATTTAGCTCTAAATGGTACTCTAAATGTACATTTATCCATACAAAATTCCTCACCTAAATGCAATTAAATGCAACTCCATTTTTGCATTAAGAATCTAAATGCTAAAATCAACCCTGTGATCTTCCAAAATTTCCACGATTTGAACATGGTTTAATGAGAAAAAGTGGCAACATTGCTTTTTCGCGTATACAATGGCTAGCTGCGTTTCAGTGGTCGCCGATCTAGATTTCATTTACTATTTTACATTATATGGATAAACAAAAGTTACGCAAATTCAACATCGATGTGATGCTGATATAAATCTGGACCAATTTGTGATCAACTCGGTTCGTTTTGTTTCCTAATTAATTGAGAAAATTTTAATTGACAGCACAAGACAAATGAATATATACACAAACAAATTTTCGGTTATGGTTAAAACAATTCAAGTTTTTGTTTTGAATTTTTGGTTTAAAATGTTTTTTTCCTTTTCAGTAGGGTTTTTTGCACATTGTCTTTTCCGTGAGAATTGATCGTAATAGATACGGATCTGAACAAGCGACTGGAACACGGCTCTTTAACAAAAGCATACGATTTCGAACTCGCGTAAATGTACATTTGCTAAATGCGATAGCATGAACGCTCTTCGAAAACATATGTTCGAAAGTGCTAAATGTTGAATTTTAAATGCAGCAAAAACGCTGCATTAGCTAAGTTTGGAAAGCTTATTATTAGCTAAGTAAATATCTCTTCTTTGTGTTGGTAGGTTGAAATGCTGAAAAATTTCTCTTTACTTATGGCAGAACTCACGGAATTATATTGTGATCGAAGTGTTTGTATGCAATTTCAAAAGTCTCGACTAAAGGCCAATTTCAGATAAACATTTAAATGGCACTTATGTTTAATTTTGGATTAAAAGATTTCAGATCACTTTTATTTAAATATGCTAAGCAAGCGGCAACACTGTTGCTTGTTAATTGAAATTGTTGTTGCAGTTGTTTGTTTACACTTTGCGCTGAACAGCTGCTTGTTCTCGTATTTAAATGGCCAGTATTAGCCAATTACATAAGTGCATTTTAGATATATGTTTTGAAAATGAATTTTTCAAGCTAATCAACAGTCTCTATTTAAATGGTTCATCTGAAACCGGGCCTAATTCCTGGTGAAGTTATAAGAACAAAAAATTGGAGATTTATTTGAAACGGCTTCATTGGAAATCTTTGCATTTTTACTTTCTAAAAGACAGATGATTAACAGAAAACAAATTGAGAAATCTGCCTTATTACTTCAACTGTTCATTGTGCTATGGTCAGGTTCAGTTCGTGGAGTTTAAATAGATAAATAAAATAGCAAGGGATGCACAAAAAACTTTCTTAGGTCCTTTAGATTGCTGGAAAAAAATGCAAAGAAGATACCCTATTGCTTTTCTCGCTGCTGGTGACACCGAATGTCGGATTTAAGCACTTTTGAGACATAACAGCCTACCCTATTAAAATAACGTTTAGTTCAGATAGGTTCGACAGTTTTGTTTGTGAGACGGATAAACGAAATGCGACTGTAGGTGGAGAAAGAGATTAATATTCCTGAAATCTAGGCTGTCAACCACCCAAGAACACTTGCTGTATTGTTGAATAGTTTGCTTTCGTACTTGGTGCGTGCTGTCACTATCAGCAGGTATAAGGACTTCAAGTACAACCTAAGTACTACTGTCGAAACAGTTACAAGTAGAAGCATTGACCCGGCTGTGGATTTCATTTAGAGTTATTGCATAATCAGAATTGAAAAAAAAATTTTTATAAATTTTTTCGTTTACGATTTTTTAAATTTCAAAATTCTGTATTTTTTTACTTTTTGAATAAATATAACCTTGAAAATAAGAGCAGAACCACTTCTGTTGCTATAATACTCTTTGAGATACGCAAAATCAGGGAAATTGTGAACTTTCGAAATATTTTTTTTTTGTTTTGGCCGAGCTTCGTTTTATGATAAGGAAAAGTTCTGACCAAAATTAATCCAAACGAGCATTTGACATGAATTTCCCCACATACATATATGTATCTATATTTTCCGTCCGTTATCGAATTGAATTAATTATTATTTTTTAACTGAAATTTCTGCTTTAAATTTCTTTAGAATGTAGCGAAGCGCGCCGCGGTATGTAATTCTAAACATAAACCAATTTTCTTCTAACTTCGTTTGCATAAGTTGAGACTTTTTGTTGCTATAGGCACCATGAGCGTCATTCCACATCGCAGGACTTCAGCCGCCAACTTCCAACTAAATAGTTAGCGCCTGACACTTTCACAAAGAAATTCCACTTGCAGAGTGTGAAAATGTTTCCACCGAATTCGGTGTTGTGAATTCAGTTATTGCTTGTTGTTGTTGTAATTTCTTTGCCTGCCAATGCAATACCTTTGACGAACAGCACACCTTGTGTGTGGCGCACAAAACAACTAAGGAACCAACTTGCACCGCCACATTCACTGGTAAGTCATTGACAGCAGCTACAACCGTGGCCACCACAATAGCATGATGGTCAACAACAACAACTGCACTTCATTCTGTCTGATTCAGAATATTGTGGCACGAAACCGCATGTAAACGCGTGCTTGTGGCGCCACAGTATGTAGCAGCAGCAGCAACAGCAGCAACAGCAGGCGGGCATCAAATGGCAAACGGCAGCTTGTAAGGGCAGCTGAAAGGCATAATGCTGGATATTTAGCATCGTCAAAGCAGGCAATTCATGCAAACATACAAAACTGCGCGGTCGTTATGCGCGCTTGTGTTTGAGTATGCGTGTGTGTGTATTTTCGCTTGGTGCGCGTGTCCTGTTACCGACCGGGTCCTTAACTGCCACTTCACTGTCCTTGGCGTCATTATGGTTTTATTTGCTTTGGAAATTTGAGTTGCCTTCAATCGGTGTGGTGGCAAGCAGCTGAGTAGGCGGTGGCAACATCACCGCAGGTGAATCAACTCATGAAACAACAACACGAGCTTAAAGTTCACTTTACGCTTTCTTTTCTGTTCTTGGTTGCACTTCGGTTCAACACCACCACAAGCAGCTTTTCATTTGCTGAATACTCAGTAGTCGTTGTCTTTCTAACCATCATTCGTACATACATACATACATACATATGTACATATACGTATGTGCGTACGCGTCGCGCCTTAGGATGAAACTGAGCCTGAGAGTGCAGCACACTGATTGCTAATGTCAATGCACTGCCACTGTAGCTGCACCACTCACATAACAGGCGATTTGACAACAAAGTAAAATAATTTTTTTTTCTATCACACGAAACGACACTGGCAATTATTGCATGTGGTGAATGTTAAGAGGTATAATTGCGGTTGGGTCAGGCTCATAATGGCGACATCAAAGTTTTATCTATAAGCACAACACGTGAAAGAGTTGTCGTCAAGTAAAAATAAGTGATCTTGGTGCGCTCGCATGGATTTTCCATTTCAAGTAAATTTAAAGATATTAATTATTCAAAATCAAATGCGTAATATGCATGCAAAGAGAAAACTTAAAGCACCAGTGGGAATAAAATTGAGTGTTCGGATTGCAAAAATTATTTCCACTGCATTTGTGTTAAAAAAAAATAGGTGCGCCTGGGCTACACTGGAAAAGTGAAACATATGGGTATTTCCAAACTGGCGTTACGTGACGTCGTATGACAAAATATTAAAAAAGAAATTAAAAAAGTCAAAATTTTAAAAAGGTTTTTCTAGATTTGCATGGCAACTAAATTGCCCATTATTCAGTGAAAAATCACAACTGTTGCTAGTAGCGATTTAAAGATATGTATTAGTAAACATACACGTTGGCGTTACGTTGCAAAAAACCGAAGTCGATTTTGACTTCGACTACACAATTGCAAAACTCTGCGAATTGTGCAAGACTATTTGTATACAATTTTTTGTAGTAATATTGGAAATGTTTAAGGTTAAATCCTGGGACCGAAAATATCTAAGAGTTATTCTTTTAACATTTAAACTTGGCCAAATATTTTTTAGGCCGAAATAAAAGTCTTATCCGGATAGTAAACAAACCGCTTATCCAAATGAAACAATTTTGTTATCAAATGAAAAAATAAGGACTAAAATAGCTTCAAAACTGAAATGTCTAAACGAAGAAAGCCACCTATTGAAAAATATTTCAATAAAAATGTTATTTAATTACCATAGAATAAATCTTGGGTCAGATATATGAATCTCTTTTGTATTAGATAATTAAAAAATATATGAGAGACTTCAGTCCTCTTTCATTTGAGACCAAAATTGTTTAATTTAGATAAGCGACTTGTTTATAATCCG
The DNA here is from genome assembly GCF_001687245.7 of Rhagoletis zephyria. Taxonomy (NCBI): domain Eukaryota; kingdom Metazoa; phylum Arthropoda; class Insecta; order Diptera; family Tephritidae; genus Rhagoletis; species Rhagoletis zephyria. The sequence goes on along the minus strand of NW_016166907.1, from coordinate 438 downwards.
GAAAGGACTTTTATTTCAGACTTAAAAAATATTTGGCCAAGTTTAACTATTAAAAAAAAAAAACTGTTATTTGCGGTCCCTGTATAAATCTTTTCTGATTTTTGTTTAATCAGCTGAAGTATTTGGCGTGACGTTACCTGGCGTTACGTTACTAAAATTTTCATTGAAAAAGTTTTTTTTTTAATATTGTTCTTGAAAAATTTTGTAACGGCAAGAAAAAATGCTATTTGTGTCGAACGTACTTTTTAGTTTGACATCAGCGCCACCAACGGTTCCAGTTTTTGCAAGTCTATGTCTTTCTACGTTTTACGAAACATGCCCAATGTGAAAAAAGTTCGAGAACAAATGCGCGTTTTCGAAATATCTCGACCGTGGCAACACCTAACGAGATCATTTTACAACGCTTTTATCAACTTGCAATGTTGTGTGTCCAGAAAC
>NW_016166906.1:0-22855 GCF_001687245.7 Rhagoletis zephyria | reverse complement strand
TCCATACCAAGTTCCAGAACTCTACCATGCACACTTTCCGAGATATGTAACATGATAAATTCGGTTTTTATGGGAAGTGCCACGCTTCCTTTACATATAGATTTTTTTTAGCCTAAAACCATCCTTGGGACACGTGCGGCAGGTGGCAGTTTCAAAAAAATCGGTTCAGCCGCTCTCGAGCCTTNTTTTAAGCAAATCGGACCATAATAAGATTTTTTCGAATAGATCGGTCCCTGGTCCAATTCTCAGAAAAAATTAATCATATATGCTAATATATGCTAAAAAGCTACCAACTTACCGAATTTTAAGCAAATCGGACCGTAAATACGATTTTTGCGAATAGATCGGTCCCTGGTCCACTTCTCGGAAAAAATTGATCATATATGCTAATATATGCTAAAAAGCTACTTACGTACCAAATTTTAAGCAAATCGGACCATAATTAGATTTTTTCCCTGATCAATATAAAAATATTTGGGCTTTTTCTTTTTTAACGGGAGACCCCACGCTTCCCAAGAGAAAGTATTCGCAAGCGCTAAGTGAACTGACGCAGTGAATGCTTCGAGATGTATTCAAGTGATCCACACGCTGTGGCCTAAGAGTCAGCTCAAGCAAATTGGAGCTCATTCTCTTCACGAGAAGGTACAAAATGCCCTCCATTACATAACCGCAGCTAAACGGCGTGCTGCTGAGAATCTTGTAACCAAAACGATGGTTAATTTTAGTGATAGCCAGGCAGGCTGCTATCAAAGCTCTGAGCTTATTCACATTTTATTAAAAGATTGCTTTGGACTGCCACCTGTCTCTACACACGATGGCCAAGCAGAACATATTTCACCTCATTTGGGTCCCTGGTCATAGGGACATAGATGGAAACTGCATGGCTGTTGAAATTGCAAGTCAAGCTACCACCAAAGAGATTCTTCCTAGTAAATAACGCATTGGTATGCCTTTTTCCACTTGCAAGCTGCAACTTAGACAATTTGTATACAAACAATCTGAAAAAAGAAAGAACGACCTACCGAATTTCAAGGCAGACTTGGCATATATGGGACCGCAGACGGTCACGAAGTGTATATTCTCTCAGAAGAGAGGATATATCTAACGTTGTGAGGGCTCTAACCGGGCACTTTCTCATAGATAAGCATGCAGAAAGGCTCGGCGTGCCTTTAGGTAGATGTTGTAAAAACCGCTAGGACAACGAAATGTAGGAAACAGTCTTACTTTTCTCATATAAATGCCCTGCACAGTATAGAAGCAGGCTGCGTCATCTAGGGAGGTTTCAAATACGGGCGCAAGCTGCCTGATGAAATTCATTAGCGACAGGAAGTGGTGACACAATGGGCCTCCTATCTACGACCTAAGTGTGCCACTCCTAAATACCTACCTAACTAACTAAATTATAGCTTAAAATTGTTTTAATATATCTTATCTTTCTTTTCACTTAATATTATGAAAAGAATACTGCTTAACCGTTAATCGAGCTTTGTATCAAAAATGATACATTTTGTTTTATATCTTATCATAACTTCTTTAAAAAAAAAATTGAGTGCTGCATTCTTCGCGACTATGTTTATTTTGTTATTGCTGTTATTTTTAAACATATTTTCAAAAAATTTTGCAAGTAGGCCATGAGNGTCATGGTTTTCATCTTGTTACCAATTTTTGGTTTAATTAAAATAATCTGAGATAAAGTTCTTTCTATATTAGCTGTTGAAACCACATGGAAATTTTTCAGATGACAGAAGTTTACTAAGTAAATAATTTTTGGTTTAATTTAAATAACTTCAGTTTAAGATTTTGACTACATCTTTGAAAATAAGTCTTCATTTTGAAAATAAATCTCCACTTCTGGCAACACTGAACATAAGTAATTGATATGTGACTATAAAAAAGCAGCGGAACAGCGGTTAACTCGCAAAGCCAAGGGATATACTATCTAAGAAAAACAAAGCACGCAAAAAAGTCTCAAGTACAAAAAAATGTGGCAGCATGCGCAGTTCAGTCGCGCATTTTGAATTTTTTGCCGCCTTAAATTTGCGTTTAACCGCTTTTAATCACTGCTGCTAAGGTGTTGCTGTTGTTGATGATAATGTTGCTGATATGGCACGACTAAACGAATAAATTACGTGCTTATTTGCAGAGATAGCATTTATTTTTGTTGTAGCGCGTGAGTCATGTGGCTGCCTTAGCTGATGCATATTCCATTTTTTCACGCCTCGTGGTTATCTAAGAATTTGCAAAACTTTTTTTTTGTCCCTTGCGGTTACTTTCAACCTGAGCATAGACGCTGTTCCCTCATTGGCTTTTGTGCCTGCTGCTCTCAATTAAATGCTAAGTTATGCGTTTGCGACATTTTTATTGCATTAACGCGCCCACAGACATGCGCATATGCTTGCAGCAGCTTGCTACGGCGGAGCCTTTGGAAAAAAATGCAGTAACTTGATTTTCTCTCCTCCATGGAGCATTAATTATGCTTTTTCCCTGCTGTACAATAGCTTGTCCATTGCTCCCTTGACTACTACAGCCGCAGTAACAACAGATGGCTCAATTTATGAGTGGTTCGAAATATTTCCGCAGGCAGAGAACAAGCAATCTATGTCGGCTATTAGTGTCGTAATGCTTTATTGGCGGCCAATGTTGCACATAAGTCGCACTTGACATATTGGCAAAAAAAAAATCTAAAGCTTTTCCAAGCCTTAAGTCATTATAAAGGATTAATAACAAGTGCAAAGTTATACTAAATACTCATTATTTACTACACTGATTGAGTATATATGCGGTGACTATTTATGTTTTATAAATAAAAATACAGTACAAGTTTTAAAAATGGATGGCAAAAGTGCTTACCACCAGGGTCTTTCCTTCCACACTCAGCAAAGCTCCTAAAGCTCTCTTGGTTAAGATCTACAGTACTGCAATACCACTTCGAATGTAGCAATTCAAGAAAGAATGGTTTAAGCGAATCTGTAGTCGACCAATTCTGCACCAAATGGTGGCAAGAAAACTACGGCTCAGATCTGTTTTTATTGAACATGAAAATAACAGGTGGGCCATGAATGAATGAAAACAGACCTGAGCCTCTAGTACTCCTCAAAGGCTGGTTTCATCAATGAACACAGTTTCAGGTACCGGGAGGAGGAGGTAAATAACATCGACTCCTCTCTCTGACACTGTTCTGCCTGGTCCTAAATACGACAACATAGTCTGAAACTTGTCTTTTACGATTGCCTAGTGGACTAATCTTAGAGACTACTGCTATGTTTGTGATTTTTTTTGTTATTTTATTTAAAATATTTTTAACCGACTTATCAATTCATAGGAATATGTTTTTATGTTTGTTACCAAATAACCTTGGACACTGTCAAACCGTTTCGATAATTCTTTTGATTTTTAATTTTTATTGGAAGGGTTGTGCCGCAAGGGCGATCCCATACTAATTCGGTTTAGTTTCGATTATTGGATAATGAAAAAATTAACGATATGCCAAAATTTTTATATGAGCACTGAATTCGATTTGTTTTTTGCTTAAACATTTTTTGTAACTCGTATTTATTACAGTTTAATGACAATTTTGTTTTTAAAGCTCTTTGATCGTCTGAAAAATTACCCTGGCTAGAAACATTTTTGAACCAACTTGGATACTATAAAAACTCTCTGAAAAGCAGCGGATTTCATAAAACCCCAAGCAAAAATGCGAAAAGATAATGACTACCTTAAAAGAATGCAGAAACAGAAACGAAAAATTGAAATACTTGTGCGCCTAGGTAACAGTACAGAAGATGCTTTTCATTTCGTTCATTTCGACAGGTGAGTGGAAGATCTACCTACCTCGGCAGCCAGTTCGAAAATGCCCTATCTCAGAAAACCATTCAAGAACGCGCAACTTCAGAATTTGATTGAAGAACACCCTATCTCAGAATTCGGTTCAAAAACGCCCTATCTCAGCTTAAAATGTGCTGAGATAAGGTGTTTTTCAAAGTTCTCGAACAGTTTTCTGGGACAGAGCTCTTCCATACAAGTATCGATTTCATATTACAGCAATTTTATAAGCTTAATTTCGTATTCGTCTTCGTTTTCAACTTCATTCGGATTCATCTCAGTCGTCACCTTCGCATTTAGTTTCATATTCAGCTTCATAAGTGTCTTCGTCTCTTTGTTTGTATTCGTCTTCATATTCGCATTAAAGTTCGTCCTCGCATTTGTTCTCGGATTTTTCCTCGTATTCGTCTACGTGCTTCTATATGCATTGGAAATCGTCATAGTGTACAACCTCGTATTCGTCATGGTATAGGAATCTATCTTCATAGTCATTACCTTCGTATTCTTCTTCATATTTGGTCATTTTTATGGTCACCATTGCATTCATTTCCGTACTCGTCTTCGTACTCCTCTTCGCATTCGTCTTCTTATCCTGTTTTCTTCGTATTCCTTTTCTTCTTCGAATTTGGGCTCGTTTTCGTCTTCATATGCACCCTCATTTTCGTATTCCTTTTCTTCTTCATGTTCTTCTTCTTATTCGTGATGTAGCTTTTACGCAAATGGCTTCGTCTTGGCCTTAGCAACGGGCTCGAGTTATTCAGGCTTCAAAGTCGGATTCAGCAAGTCAAAAACTTCGAGAACGTATAGTCGGCTTTGGGTTAGAAATCTTGTGCGAGTGTGTTATTCATATGATTTTTTAAAAGAAGAAAGCTGTTTGACTCCACTCTCCTATCGAAAAGAGGTTATACATAGCAGTATATATTTCAGAGTACTGCCTTTGCCCAACTATTCTGCCTTATTGAATCAATTTCTGGAACAGCGAAATGATGCACCGATTTGTACTACACATGCTATAAGAACAAGGCTAGCGAATCAAAATATTAATATAGTATTTTTCAGTGCGAACACTATTAACTAGACCTAAATGTACTAGAAAATGTTTAGAGTTGGCTTCTAGCAAAGTTTACAAAGCAGAAACTGCAGTTGTTCAATAGCGTGTTCAATAAAAATTCTACTAATTACACTTAAACCCTAATTGCTTCAAATTAAGCAAGCACACTTTCACTTAAAAGTGAACAACTCCCAGTCACGTCAGACTCTGCAGGCAGTGGAACGCTTGTGTAGCAAAGCACAGTGATTCACAAATCTTGATATCAATTCGAACGCAAGCAAAGCCAACTCGTTCCCACTCAGTTAAATCTATTTATGTGTTTGTCGGACATAGGTCGAGCAAGTTGGCGCCAATTGACAATTAACTATTTTCTCATTTTCACCTTCACGTGGCAAGAATTTTCGCACTCGTGTGTATGTGCTCTGTTGTAATTTCTTGGGAATCCTTGGCGGCCAGTAAGTGAGTGAGTGGCTTGAGTGACACTGGCGCCATTTGGAAGTCGTCACATGTATGCGGTTAGTTTTGTAAACTATTTTAAAAAATGTTTTTGTTCTGTTGAAAAGCTAGAAACTGTATGCATTGTTTACATCAGTAGACTAAAAGAAAAGTGTGTGAATGCGAGCAGTTAAAGTTTTCAACAAAGCTGTGTCATCTATCAGGAATATAATTTCTTTTTTACACATTTAAATAGGTGTATAGAGATTACAATATTCGAGATTGTCATTCATTAGAACGAAGTTTGCTTAACGTTCGATTTTAGTTACCTCAACCTAGGGTGGCCCTGGTTGGTTTATTTGGTTATACATACAAAATAAGTAGGTGTTCTGACCCGCTAAATGTTAGGCTTCTCACAGGAATACTAACGGGACACTAGACCATTGGCCATATGGCCGCATGGTTCAAAGCCCCACATAATGATTTCTGTTGAAGCTGCACAGAGCGGCTTTGTTTTGTACAAAGAAAAAAATAAGTGGTGCCCCATCATGCTGATATTTTAAGCGCTGAGAAATTTTCATTCCAAATTTCAAGTGTACGTACTTTTAAGACCTGTAACCAGATTTCCATCTTCGTATTTGCATTAACCAGCCGCCGTTTCAAGCTCTCCGCATCTCTTTCCTAAAAATGCAACTCCCTTCTTACCTTTTCTCCAGTTACCGCTCAATTGAAAGACACGAATTTAGAAAAAAAGCTTTCCTAGCGGAATATCCAGCTAGTAGTATTCAGGAGTCCTCCAACATGGAAGGTTATCCTGGGCGTTCACGGAGGAGTAAAGCTGCTCATTTGGCTTTGAGCTTAGAAGATACTGTCAACATGCTGTTAAATAGTTGGAAGATACCCTACATCTAAGGGAAATATACAACGAAGGAAGAGAAAGGCCTTCTCTTCGTTGAATAGGCGAGGTGCAGAAGGAATTGGCTTCACATGGCATTTCCAATTTGCGTCTGGTGGCATAGAAAAGAAATCACTGTCGTAACTTATTGGAATCGGCCAGAATCGCTAAGGCAAGACTGTAAATTTTCTTGCAATATAATTGTGTCATTTATTTCTGTTTTAACTATGTACAATGTAAATATGTACATATATGCAATTTCCAGTACATCGTCTTTTTCATCTTTCAACCTGTATACATCTTTTCTTCTGGTCGGCTAATGCTGGATGATGCTCACCTTGGTCGGCTCACGAAAGTATTTGATCGGCGGCAATTCATAGCAGCATAACTTAACCACAACAACAACAAATAGCTAGTAAAAAATATTTACTCATCCACCAAAGAAGTTCACGAGGTTTGGGTTGCATATTTTAACGCATCGTCCTGGCTACTTCCAAAGCGCAGCCTGTCCACTTCGCGTTTGTGACTCTGATGCTAGTATTTGTGGCATGAATACTGACTAGCTTTCTGCTTTTTTTTTTCTATGTAGTAGTATCTCTGTTGCACACTCCGCAAAAAGATCAAAGCCATGCGATATAATTGCCTTGCGCGCCACAAGAAAGCCGCGACGCTTTCATTCTCACAGGAAACGTGCAACGCAACAAGTTCAATAATGCAACCACTGCAGCGAACTGTCTGGAAAACAATGCAAATTCTTTATTAGATTTCGTTTCCTAATTTGATCTTAAGGTGTTTGAGGTACATCGTATGTATTAAGTTTGCCGCATCTCACCGTAGCAACGCGTTATGTCTTTTATCTTTATTTCTTGCTTTAACTTTCGCGTATATGCATCGCTCTAGATACATACATATGTATGTATTTGCCAAAGTTCTTCGCACGCATTAAGTGTAAGCTTCGGTTGTGCAGCAAAATGAAAGCATTGTCTCTTCATAAGCATTTGCCCGATAATCCTGCTAGACAGTTCTTCATAGCGCCTGTCAATAACTCATCTGTCAGCGTTGGCATTAGATTAATTAATGGCAAGCAGCATAATGTCACAACGGCATGCGTAAATTACACTTATACATCTAAATATCTGTCAGCATGTTGTCAGTTGTAGTTGCAATTGCAGTGGCAGCAGTTGGAAATTGTCATCGATGGGAAAATAGCGTAGCGAATGTATTATTCTCGATAAAATGTCGAAGTAGTTCAGCCCATTATAACTGCACTCAAGTCCAAAGAAGAAGTAATACTGTTGCAATATGTTGGCTATTGTTGATCGCTGTTATTTTAAGAGAAACATTTGACCCGAACAAAAAGTCGAAACAATAAGAAAAAGCCAAATAGTTATTTGGTACTTTTTATAATATTTTCTAACTTTAATATGTATGTAAATTTTTTACAATAAACTTGATAAATATGTTGAATGCATTACCATTACAATAGCCATAATCATTACGATACATATTGCCAATACTGATACCATTACTATATAGACAATACCATTGTCATTACGACTAACACCGTTATTACTATTACCTTTATCATTATCATTACCATTACCATTACCAGTACCATTAACACAATCATTACTATTACCTATATCATACCATTTCCACTACCCCTACCATTACCATTACAGTTATCGCTATCATTACCACTGGCATTACCATTACCATTACTATTAGATACCATAAACGTTATGATTGTTTTAGCATTACCACTACAAATTACCCTTAACATTATCATTACAACTATTACAATCATTTCAATTACCACTACCATTATCATAGCCATCACCATTTTCATTAACCTGTGCCTCGGTAAACACGTAAGCCAGCAAATGTGTTTAGTCAGTTAGTTTAGGTTAAGCTGGTTATGTTGGTTTAGGTTAAGACTCACAGAGTCGAATAGCATTGCCAGATATATTTACGCTCCATGAATCCGTGCTTTCACACAATGGTCAAGCACATTGTCGTTCCTTTAGCGAGTTTTAATGTACACGTTGGTCCTTTGTTGATTGCTGACTGTACATAGGCTCTGCAGCTGTACCTTACCGAGTAACGCGATTGTTTACCTGCTTAAGGCTGGGTACTCCCAAATTATACGCTTCTCGGTTTCCTCGTGCTAATTATACTCCATACAACTTTTATCATCTCTAAGACCTAACGCATATGGTGTTAGAAAATAATATCATGTTAGCAAACCTACCAGAATTCTCGAGGGTGCCCGTCTTGTTAGTAGTAGGAAATCAGTAAGTACATTATCATATATGTAATTACATATTAACCACATATAACCTTTGCAAGTCTGGATTTCTGAGTTGTTTTCATCTTTAGATTTCCCAAAGAGGAATTGCTATATCAATCGCAAGTGAGGTGTCTAAGACGACGCCCTTCTTGGCCAGCTCGTCATCTCTCTCATTACCCTGCACACCCTTGTGTCCTGCGACCTAATACAGATGGGCGATTTCAGCCGCAGCTAGCCTTATTATAGGCTCCTTTCAGTCCACCGCGGCAATCAAATTTGTTTTATGTATATGAAAGTAGGGCCCTAAGGGCCGTCTGACTGTCTATGTACATGAGTTAATTCCTTAAATCAACAAATATTTTTGGCGGGATTAAAAATTTCGATGAAAAATATCTGCTTATCTGACTTACTCTTATCTGAGCTCACTCATCAGTAACTATAATTTATCATTCTGTTCTGCCAACCCAAAGGCTTTTTACTTTTTCGATGATTCGGAAAGACTTATATGCCACCAGTTTAGAAGTTAGCCATTTGAATAAATTCTATGCGAGTTGAATTGTTTTCAACAAAAATTTTTTTATAGCGACACCCCTGCGTTACTTTGTGCGGCAGGCATCAAAGATATGCCAAATAAAAAGAAATCAAATTTCAGAGCAAACCCAGTTCAATGGGTTTCGCGCATTGCGAGATATTTTTTCTACATTCAGCACATACACACTTACGTACTTACGCATAGAGAGATGCAAAATTGAATTTGCGCTGGTTGGAGTTGAGATCCGCTGCGCCACGGAATTCAATTCAAGGAATTCAACAGCGTTGACTGATGGCATCGCAAAACTTTGCTGCTNAATAAGTTAGGGCGAGCCCTAGAGATGGACAAAAAGGTGCGACACGCATACGCGCGTGTCATTTTGGCTGCACGTAACCGTTGACTGATGGGCGCGACGTGCGCAATCAAACCGGGCCCGGACGACGTAGAAAACGTCTATGCACTCTGGCGAAAAAGGCACATTGTGCGAGCTTAGAATAACTGGAGCGTTTACGCATGTGCGCACATTTGTGGAAATAAGTGAGAATCTGCAGAATTTTTTAGAGGAAAATTAAAAGCAAAAGCATATTAAAGTTAAAATATGCTTGTGGTTTGAATTTTAAATACGTGGGTTGGTTCCTAGGTTTTTTCGGTTTGCCCGAGTCACATATCGACCTTTTGTGCAGCGGCCATATAAACATATTTTTATTTTCCTGTCGCGAAATTGTTCCCGTTAATGCACCTGTTTCTCACTTTCTTCAGTTATGGTCCTGATTAGGGGACGAATAGATATACTGACAGGAATTTTCGCGAAGCATTTTACTGAAGTATTTAGTACTGGACACTCGATTTCAATTTTAGCAGCTATTATCCAAAGCTGCCGAGGTGTATGATATGATATGATAAGGATAAAGTATTTAGTCTTCTTTGTGTACATACATACTAAATACACTGCAAAAAAAAGACGGTAGGGAAAGGAAATATTTTTAGTGATTGTTTTTGTTGGTGCCATTATCAATGCCAAAACGACAATTGTCAATGCTATTGCCACTCGTACTGAATCTAAATGTTGACATTGATACCAAATCTGAATAAATTCCGGCATTGCATGTTGCCATTTCAGAAGCTTCACCCGCCTCTATACTTATTTCCAAGCAGAGTTGAGTTGCTTTAGCCTTGGCAGCAGTAGTAAACATAAACCAATAAAAGTACCGCCGTCAAATCGATCGACGATACCTTAAATCACAATTTCATCATAGCCACATTGGTATCTACTTCCTCTTTTGTGTTCACTTTTGCTCCATTTCGCAGACGGTTGCATAATCGTGCTGTTGGCAGCACCGCCGACAAGAAGCGGTAGTGGCAATCCAATGGTGTATAACCCAGTTAGCAAAATAACCGTACATGTGTACGTAAGCGGAAATATTTAATTGTGGATAAAATCTCGACGCTTTTGATAGGTTCACTGATTTTAATTATGTGCGTTTTTCGAATATGTCTTCCAACAAAAGTGTGTAGGCAGAGGGAATGTATTTATTGTTTCGGCAATGCGAACTAGTTACATATTGTTATAGGGAGAGTCAATTGTCCTGGTTTTTTCTTCATCCGTAAAAATAACTTGAAAATATAAGAAACGAATGTCGATGAGTGTATTGGTGAGTCAACAGCTATCATCGGAGCGGGGTACTCAGATTTACGGAATTGCACACGCTTTAATTTTAAAATCCTTGGGAAATCCTTTGAAGGATTATAAAACTGGGCAATAATACTACGTTCAAATATATTAAATTGTGGTTGGAAAATTTAATTAGCTAAATCATTTAGTTTGTTTGAAAATGAGTTCAGCGCAGCGAGTTGTATCAGAAAGCTTTCTGCTTCAGCCAAACAGAAAGAGCCAAAAGCTTTCATTCGGCATGCCAACTTTCAAAAAATGTATATTTTCAAAAATATTTAAAATTAAAAATTATCAAAAAAATATCAAAGTTGTAGGTACTATGTTTGCCCTCANTGACTCATATACAGGCCGATTCTGAACAGAAACTCGCCGGGAGTTTTCTCTATTTTCCCTTTCCTCCTATCACGAATAAAAATTCCTTGAAGATTTTTTCTACTAAATGGCGGAGTTGAGCTCTCAAAAAAGTGTCAAACAGCTTTTCGAAGTTCGAATTTAATCCTCCCAAGTTTTCGGGGAAAATGCTACTCCTGGGAGTTAATTATTTGGGGATTTCTTTCTCGGGAGAAACAAATTACCGGAGAACAAACTCCCAGGGAGTATTAAGAATTGGCCTGATAAATAATGCAAACGAAGTAAACATTTTGAAGTCTCTACACTGAGGGAAATAATGCATAGTAAAAATTATTACTTTATAATTGGTTATCGTTTAAAAACGTTGGTATTTAGAAAATAATCAGCCCTACCGCCAATTTCATGTGAATAAATTGACACCGCCGTGTAAAACTGGATATCATTGGTAGGGTGTTGAGCTTGAACTAGTACTGTCGGTAAAAGGTCTACACTGAGGGGAAAAAAATTTAGAATCAAAAAAAACGTGCTAAATTAAAAAAATACACATATGAAAGAGCACCGAACCAACTCGTTTTAAATTTGAGTATGTACGTTAGCTGTAGCTGAGTGCGTAAAGATGTTTGCCACAATTTCTTGATATCCAGGGTTCGAATTCCACTGCAGGCAACATGCAAATTAATTTCTTTTTTTTTGTTTTTATATTGATTATTCACTTCACGAATGCTCTTTCAGAATGAATGCGGTCATTTAATAAAGTATACAGTACTTTCGTTGACGTTTTTAGTAAGATCAATTGCTTTTCTATTTTATTTTAATATTCTTTTCCCTCAGTGTAAGTAATCCGTATGCGTTAATATTATGAATCAGACATACGCACAAAACAAAATGAAATGCAAAAACTTGATTTTGAACATTTTTTTTGGAATTTGTTTTGTTCGAAATCAACAAAATCGCCTAAATTAACTCCAAGTGTTCAATGGGAACGATTGCGTTTTACGAAAAGCTCTTTTTCATTTAACAAGCTAATTTGGACCAATTTGAACGCTATATAATACTATCCAATCTTCTTCGCCGAGAATGCTTGTGTCCTTAGAACAATATACCGCATTATTTTTTGATTTTTATTTTTTATTTTTTTATGTATGTTACCGCATAACTTTGGACCACGTCAACCGATTTCGATAATTCTCAGAGGTGGTTCCATACTAATCTGGTTTAGATCCGATCATTGGATCATGAGATATATATTTTTTTTTTATATGAGAATTGAAGTCCGTTTTTTTTGCTAAAAATTACTTGTTTTTAAGTTATTGTTTTAATTGAAATTGAGAAACATCAAAACTTTTGCAACGAAAAATTGGTCACAGTTTGAAAGAACGAACTGCATATCCAAACTTGTCGACCCGAATATGCCCCAAACAAACCAATTCCGTTCTTGACTTTTTCTGAAAAAGTTTTTTGGAATTTATGGTAACTAATTCCGGAAAATTATCCTAAGAATAGTATAATTAGTAATTTGTATCCTTCAAATCCCTAACTATGGTTAAGTTTCATATTTAATTTTATTGCTGAGTGGAAAACACACATAAAATGAAATGCAAATACTCGTTTGAGCGCCGGTAAAACGAAAGTTCATTTGTTAGCTGGGAAACAACAAACACAACCAATGCAAGTGGAAAATGGAAAAACATTTTATTGTCAGTGCGCACATGTCAACAACAACTATTGCAGAGAGAGAGGGGCTATTAATGTAGAAACAACAACACTTACTGGCATGCGTGCAACAAATGCAGCAGCGGCAACAGTACAAATAAATACCTTGCGGATCGCTGTTTGGCGTTCGTTGCTGTGCGCATTTATTTCAATTTCAATTGATTGTCGTACAATCGCATGAATAATTCAATTTGGTACGCAGCACTAAAACCAGCAACAACAGCAATGACAATGCTCCACAGCAATAGTGATGGCTGCAGCGACGATTGCATGTTACAAGGCAGCGATTTGTAAACGAAGTTACTTACAGGTGCGCATTGGGCGGGGTTGCTGCATGCAACCTATTAATGTGGTATGTTTTTGTTTATTTTTTGCTTTTTGTTATACTTCTTTGCGGTGCATGCGATTTTCCAGTAATTCTTCATTGGATGAATAAGGCAAGTCTGTGTAACAGAGAAGATAAAATTTATGAGTCTGCGCTGGTGGTATGAAAAGAAAAATTGCTCTTGAATTGACTGCATAATTTTTATTAAAATCAACTTAAGTTAGTAAATGCTGGCTAGTTTTCGATGAAATATTTTTACTAGTATTTGAATTTTATTGGTTTCCGCATGCATAAGGACAGACGAATGGGTAGATAGGCTATGAGATCATGCCTTTCACTTCCTTCTCAGCCCCTCGGCATTAACTTACTCATAAATATCTATCTCCAGGTTCACTTACGACACTTCTTGCCCTCATTCAATTCCCTTTCGTAGTGTTTGCTGGCCACTGCTTTTGGATGTCAGCGCCAATGAAGTTGAAAAAGTAGGACAGGACTTTCCACGCAGCCTCTTCTGAGTCCGATAATGGCTTGACGATACTTCATATCGTATGCCTGTTACTGTTTCTCTTGAGCATCCGATTCGTCCTGACTTCCTTTTTAGTCCCTGAACCATTGGAATTAACAAAATTCTACTACCCGACGACTTGGTTTTAGTAGAGCGCTTAAAGTCGTGTAGGGCTCTCGGAAGCCAGTATCGTTAACACGTACGACTTGGTACCAGTGGAAGGCTTATGGTAGTTTAGGGCTTGCGGATGTCAGTATCATCCTAACTAGTAACAGCATAAGAGCTGCCTTCAAGAAGTTTACTCGTGGCTATGCTAAATGTTGATGGCTGACACTATAAAGCTATCGACCGCTTGACCGTGAAGCGACAATTTTTTTGCAGTTTTCAAGGCATTTGCTACTGCTGTTGCTAGGCGCGACAGCTTTCTTGGTAGGTACGGGCCATAAAGACTCCATCCCGACCGAACCAGCTACCAAAGATCCTATACTAGACAAGTTTTAACGCCGGTCCGTACGCGGGATTTTGTCGGACACATCATAACCCCTTACCATGGTAACTGGCAGAGGCAGGCAGGTAAACATCCGTTAGTGTCACCTGGCAGCCTTGATGTAAGAGAGACTAGATACTCTAGGGCTTACGTTGGCTCCCGCTCTAAGTTATGCTTCATTCGCACACTGCATGATTGGACGATCCCATGAAGTTGCAAAAATTATCAAATATAAGTACGTAATTATGAATGCTCAATCAGTTAAAAAGTCAGGACCATAAAAAATTAATGAACTCAACAAATGTTTAGTGGCAATGACAAAAAAAAATCCTTACAACCAAATTATCTCACTGTTTTCTTTTAAGATATTTTGCATAAACTTATGGTTGGTTCCCTTCAGTGATGTTGTGAATGTGCCCTGTTATTGTTGTTGTTATTCCAATTGTGCAACAAAGTGCTTGAAATACAATTTGTATAAATTCGTATGCATCAACACATAGTCGATTAATGACGAACAGGATTTCTAATTCAGCACGCAGGACATCCAGCGAAGGAAGGCGCAAATAGTGCTTACCAGACCTATATGACACTCACGTATTGTGAAGGTTTGACTATTTATTTTATTACTTTCTAAATCTAATTATTTATTTTACTCGTAGCTTATTCTTTAACAAAACCCGGTTGCCAAGTTTCAATCTTTCTGCAATATTAAATTTCGAGCTTTTTAATTTTTTTTTGGTTTATATTTGAAGTATTCAGTTTTGTAGCCCACAAAAGGATATCCAAGTCAATTTTAGTACAGTAAAGTGCAATTTTTTAAGCGGCTAACACTTACCATTGATTTTTGGAAATTTTTTTTGTTGAACGTGTTGCTCTTTTTCTCCATATAAAAATCGTCGAACATACTTAAATTTGGAGGCAAATAACTGACATCGTCAACAATAAAAAATTGCTAAAAATCAACAGTAAAAATTGCACTTTGTTGTAGTAAAATTGAATAGGCTACAAAACTGCGTACTCAAAATATAACTAAAAAATCGAAGTAAATTTTTATGAAAGATTGTTAATTTTTTTTAAATATTGCTCAAAAATTTAAATTTAGATTTATATGGTTTTTGTCAGAGAATAAACTATATTTTTTTAAACAAATAATTCAGTTAAAAAAAAATAAAATATATAGTCAAAACTTATCAATCTTTGAGTGTCTTATAATTATGATAGACACTATATAAAGGTTCAACAGCCAAACTACTTACCCGTCGGACCATTGTTGAACGCATTTATCATTGAAAACGTGTGTTTCCTTTTTAAAGATGTCAAATTTACATATTCCATACACACACACACCAACGTGAGAACGAGTCCACAAGCAACCCTTTAACTCCTGTGCTGCACTAAAATGATTCCATGAGTCTCTATCGTTCCTTTTTCACGCCATTTTAATTTATCATTGTTTTGCGGAACGCTTTGCTGTACTCTCATAAAATGACAAAACAATTTGTTACGCATTCAAATAATCAACACTTAAGTATCCCCTTAAGAACTCGTTTGTGTGCTTAACATTTGCTGATTTCATCTTATTTTTATTTTTTTTTTGGTTTTTAAGCCGTCAACTGACTTTCCATGGGTTACTTTAGAACATTTCATTCATAGAGCTTTTTCATGATAAATGTCGTGTACGTGGCGAATACGTGTCAAGGACTTGTTTGCGCGGATTCCAAGTTCCAAAAGCCAAGTGCTTTTCTTAAGTAATTTGAACATTTATTCAAATAAAAAACTAACGACGACCAGTTTGAATAGGATGCGATATATCGGTCGTGGTAGAATGGTTAGATGTACTCGCTCTATCGCTCGTTGGGACCCAAGTTGATTTCTGTTCCGAGAAAAAAAAAAAACAAAAAAAAAGGTAAAACCAAATATTCTGGTATATTTCTGGCTTAAAAAATTTTCTTATAAAAAGATAAAGCGATACGTCTGCTTTGCCTTCTCGAAATTGTATATTGGCGCTGAACGAGGACAATACGAAATATCTTCTGCCATCAGACAAATAGTCCGAGAAAAAGCTTCTCGACACCCACGTCGCTGTTGACAGGTATGAGTTGGAAAACAAATAACATAAATAATAATGTCAGCCTTGAAAATTACAGCAATTTTTTTTAGTTCGGGAAAAAATAGAAGCAGAGGGCTAACTCGGAAGATTATGCGTTTATTAACTTATGGATTTATGGATGTTGAATTTATAATTACTGTGCAAGCAATTCGAAAAGTCACCGCCTCTTTAAATAGCCCTTTGGACGGAGTAGGCCATTGAGACATAAAGTCCTAGCTCGTCGTACAAAAATCACACTCTATGAGTCACACTTGTTGATGAGGGAATTGAAGCGTTCTATAGGAAAATGCGATGGTGAATACCACATAAGATGGAACAAAGAGCTAAATATAGATATAGGCACAGTGCAGTCGATTCATATACAGCGGCTTTGGTCATGGCATACGAATGCACAAAAATGCTCCAGACAGATACATATATAACGCGGATCATAATGCTGGTAGCAAAGGAAGAGGAAGGTATTTTCTCGTGCGTTGGGAAAAATAGACGGAGAAGGACTTGGCTGCACTTGGCATTTACAATTGGCGTTAGTTGGCATAGTAGAAAAACTACTCGCATACTTCATTGGACTCTTTCAAAATCGCCTAGTCGATTACATCGCCATCACAAGAAGAAGAAGAAGATAATTAGTTCCATGGCGGTGTAAAACTCTAGATCACCCATTAAAATAAATGGTAGACTTTTTTGCACTTTACCAGACGTTAGTAATATAAAACTGACTTCCTATGAACTTATTTTATATAGTGTAGGAAATTTATTAAATAAAACAGTCGACATTAGTTTTATATGTACCCCAGCTTAAGCTTATATACAGACATTCGGAAATACTCCAATAAAATTATTCAAGTTAAAGCAAAAAAAAGCTCTAGAAAATTATGTTTTTAGTATTATAATATCCAGGCACTGCCGATCTAAGTAAGTACACGACGAGTAACAGGGAAGCACAAAAATTCCAAATGTTCTGCCATATATCAAATATGATGGCTTAGTTGCAAATGCACTCAAGTCACAGTCAAACACTAAGCTTCTTCCCTCCCTCTCCCTCTCTCTCTCTTCCGCTGCCTTTGCCGTTTCCCTCTTTTCTTATTGCATTAAAATATTATGTTTGAATGTCTAAGCTACTGTCTGCTTGCTGTCAGATATTGTTATAGTTGCCGTTGCAGTTGCTTTCATTTGCATTTCGCATTTCTTCGTTATGATTTTTAATTAAGTTTATGAGTTATGCCACATCTATGTGATTTAATTCCTTTGCATGCCTTACAGGAATTCTTATGCAGAACTAACACTTTTTTTGTTTACTTTTCAACTACCTACATATGTATGTATGCAGATTGTAGGTTTGTAAATTAGCGCGCCTGATTTAGCTTCATATATATACATAAAATTTTACAAAAATAGTTCAACCAGTTTGGTAATGCACGTTTGAGGCATTTTTATTACTAATTCCAGCTATGGACGACCACTGATGATCACATTTAGAAACACATTTATATGGTATGTATGTATGTAGCTTATACTGCAGTTTGTCAAGTCAGTTTGACTTAAGCTATTCAAAGCAGGCTACGTCAGCCAGTCAGCTAGTCAACCGACCAGTGCAGTTCGCCGTCTATCAGCCTTATGTACTTACCTAAATATTTGCATGAGTACAATATACTGTATATACATTTGTGCATTAGACCAAACTAGAAAAAAAAGATCGCCGTACACCCCTGAGTCTAAATTATTTTCACAAGGCAATTTCGAAAAAAAAAAATTAAGTCTTTTTTGGCCGCGCGAAGGTCGCCTTTTTACACTTTTTTATCATACCTTCGGCATTTACCGTAAGATCTTAAAGTATGATAAATCGATGTTTTTGTCCCGAACAGCCAATTTTTTTCAAAGCGCATTGATATCAGTTACCCGTATTTACAGTACATCGTTACCCGGATAAATAAATGTCATACGTGAATATTGAGCCAAATTGAGTTAATAATGCAGTTATCTTAAATTAATCAAGATCTTTTAAGCGGCGTTATCCGATTTCGGATATCTCCTTTAGTTTCCGAGATATAATGTCAAATTTCGTCCTTAACCCTTCCATGCCCGACGTTGCTAATCTGCAATATTAGCATTTTTCTTTAAAAGAAGTTCTGCATCATTTTAGATAATGCACATAATATAAAATATATTGTTAGAAGCCTTCTAAAAAATAATAAGAAAATTTAGCTACATGTAACATACAACAAAATTCTACAAACAAAATATTTCTTAAACTCAAATATAATTTAAAAATAATAAACCATAAAAACAAAATAATTTAAGAAATTAGTGAACTAGTAACATCGCTTTTTTGAGAAATTTATTTCCAAACTCCGGTCACGATTTTCCAAAAGTCGCCAAATGTGACATACGACATTAATTTATTCGGCCGACTTTTGCTTAGGTAGTAATTTGATAATTCCATTAGAAAAATAAAATTTTTTTTTTGGCGAATTGAGGTGTCAACGAAAAATATATGAAGGGACCCCCAGGTTCGGAAAAAAAAAATGTGTCGAAATTGCCTTACACAAATAATTTACATTCAGCTACATATCGACCTTTTTTTTGTTTGCTTGTAAGGTGGTTCGGTCTAAAGTACATATATATTCATAAATTCATATTCATATATCTCCAAGTCAAGCTAAGGTTAGCAATTAAGCACTGATGAATTGCCGTAGTAGCGTTGACGTACATATATATGTACATAGCTTCCAAAATCAAGGTCCGTACAAAGATGGCAAAAAGATTCACGGTAATTTACTCTTATTCAGCATGTACATTTGCATTGGTGTGGTCCGAAAATGCATGTGAAAAAGGTAAATTCCGTATGTGAATTGATACTCTCACCCCAAGGATTGGCCTATATCGAAGAAATATATCCCTGTTTATTTTTGTTTATTTTGACATCAAAAAATACTTAGAGGACGGATGCTCAATATGGGAAAAAATATTGCGTGAAAATGGTATAGAATTCTTGAAAATCCATATTTTTAGATCCGAAAACTCTTTTACTCTTCCAAAGATTCCCAAATAATAGCCTATTGTTTTTTAACACCTTTTTAATACTAACGATTTTTATGGACCCCCATTGCATTTTTGCGATTTTTGGACCTATAGAAAATAGTTGGTATTAAAAAATGGCTAAATAAACAATTGGGAATTACTGGAAGTCTCTTACAGAGAAACTTAGTTTTCTGATTTAAAAATACAGATTTTCAGGCATTCTGCCTCTACGAAAAATTATTTTTCACCATATAAAATACATGGAAACTTTTGAGCGCTTTAAGGATCCCATAAATATTTTTTTATTTCATATTAAAACAACAGTGATGTATTTTTTTCGGTATAGAACAATCCTAGGGGGCAAAACGACTAAACATTCGACTGAAATTCTTGTTTGACCACCCTTATGTGCATACATATGTCTTTTAGCATGCAAATGGTTTTAAAAAAGTTACATCTTGGAAAGTTTTTAAATTAGCTACATTCCAGGTTAGTTTGATTCAAGCGCGATGGAAAAAAGAGTACATATTTATGAGGCCAAGTGATTAAAGCGATTGATCTCATTCTGTTAATGGTAATGCCGAATTTTCATTAGGCTGAAAAATTACGAAAAATGGGCGACATTCCAAAGATGCCATGCGGAAACGAATATAACAACAATTTTTCGTAACGTGGCACAGGTATTTCTTAATGTCCAACTTTTTCATTTAAATTTGTGCCATTTAATGCCTAATGGAAATCCAACATTAGCATAAAAAATATATATTTATTTACGTACAGGCCTGCTAATAATAAAATATGATTTTTGCTCTATCTGAACTAACTCAATACATATGTAGCTCGCTCTGGCAGAAATTCCAACAGCATTATAATTTCGTATCGAGTTTTGGTGCCGTGAAATGTACTCAGACATATCAATCAACTTATACACTTTTTAACACACACATACTATTTATCCGAACTTACCCTGCAAGAAATGTAACAAATTCGGCATCCTTCCGGTAGCAATTTCAAAGCAATATGCAACTCATACCACTTTTGGACTCTTTTTATGGAAATAGCTGGTCGCCATTGGGCGAGTATGTCCTATGAAGGTACTAATTGTTTCCTAATTGATCTCCAATGATGCCCGTATGAGACTAGTTCCGACTAAGTAATGCCCAATTGTGTTCCATTGAGGTTAATCTTGGAATACTTTATTTAGATTTAAGTCGCATATTTTTTTGTAGGGTGTTTACTATGTAGCAATCTCATATGCATACAAAATGAGCTCATCACATAGTCATTAATCATAAAACGTGTAATAGTCTTCAATGCGGGCGTTGGATAAGCGCAAGTGCTTTGACAGGTATGTGCTTATGGCTATGAAGCTACAAATAAACAACAGAAAGTGAGCTAAAACTATTTAGTGGGCAGATGCGAAAATGACTTGGCATTTGATTGATTTTTTTTTTATTTTATTTTTTTATGGGACGTTGGTCATAGTGTTTCTCATCAGGAACTGTCCTAGAAAAAAGCTGCTGGCACTCTCTGCTTAAAATATTTGGTATATAATATTATTAATAATAATAATATTTGTAATTTGTATTTTGGTAATATTTGGTATTATTGGACTGCGAAACACGAATAGTGGCTTAAAGGCTTGTTATTGTCTAATGACTCCAAAACTACAAACTTGGGATTTACTGCTGTCTTCTTCTTTTTGTCTTTAGGTTTCTTTTTTTTTATCGTGGTACTATCGGCTAGCAGAGCGTACCGATTAGCCCCGATAAGGGGAGGCCCTGGGGCCATGGCAATACACTAAGAATAAATTTGGTTGTACGCTTAGTTTTTAAAACCTTTACAAAAGGAAACTAATATATGTATTACTGTATGCAAATGAAATAAATTTCGAATGCGCACTTGATACTAAAGTTAATTCCGAGTTGCCAAAGGCAGAACTGAAAACACAAACGACAGAGAGACGAGTCCGCTTGAAACGAGTGCTAGTCAAAGACTGCTTTCTGTTAAAAAAAATACAATGAGAAGCATTTATTCTACCTGCGTCGTAACAAAAATTCATGTTATATATTTTCACTGAAGCCTTTGTCATCGAAAACGGATTGGACCTAAAACACATTGTCCACTTTCGTCTGAATGCTGCTTCTGTATCACAAATTCGCGAGTCTTAAATATATACAAATATTTTGCATTTTCCTTCGACGTTTTTTTTTATTGTATACTAGAAAAGACCCGGCGTGCTTCAATGCGCCTTAAAAGTGTCTTTTGTGCTATTATTCCCCCCCAAACTCTTGTGACCTCATTCAAAAAATTTAATAAATTTAAAGCGCCTTACGAAGGGAGATTTTCAAACAAATATGGGTGTTAGTTAATATATTTCCGAAGGTACTTAGAATTTAGTTTAAGTATCGCCTTTCTGATGGGAATTTAATTCGTAGTCTTATATCTGGAGTCTGCATATCGCACACTTTCTTCAAAGGCGAACTAAATCAATATCTACCCTTTCTCTTGAATTTAACTGAACTAAATTTTTCAAAGAGGTGCCAATCCGCTTCAAACATATTTTCAACAGTAAACTTCCCTAAACCACTGTAGTACAATAACCGAATTGTAGTATTTCATGTATTTTGCCAATTTAATTGAATATACTTTTTCTAGCATGTGGAAAATATTCTCAAGAATTTTTTTCGGCAGTAAACTTTCCTAAACCACTTTATTTTGATACTCATAATACAATATTTAATATTTCTTGTCAATTAAATTCAATTAAAATTTTCAAACAGGTGGCAACCTGCCACAAAGGTATTTTTGGCTGTAAGCCTACTTAAACTTCTTTCTTTTGACAGCCTTATTCCAATATTTACTTTATACTATCAATTTATTTAAATTGCAATTTTCCTACAGGTGCACAGTGCGACCGAATTCCAAAAGTGCGGCCAAAATTCGAGAAAATAAAATTTCCAAGTAGGCCTTTTTTGACACCTTGTTGACTGAAAGGATCACCTAAGAAGCGAAAACTGTTCACTGCAACGACCTGTACCCTAAGTCCTCTCTTTATATTCATTTCTAGTGTGACCTTCTCCCAAGCACAACATATTTCATATAAACTTTTCTTTAATCATCATATATATAAATAGACAATCATGTTTCCTTTACACCCCTTTTACGGCTAAACTATACTTCTAAGGTATAAACTGTTATATATCATTAGAAAGGTATTTTGTTGCTGATGTGCAGGCAATTTTTAAAATTTCAAATCAGTTTAAAATAGAGCGAAAAAATCAATTCAAAAGTCACACCAATACCAATGCACACATGTACATGGGTGGGGCGGAAATGCCCCCTAAATGTATGCTTTAATATTTATAGCGAATTAAAGAAACGTGCTAAGCAGCAGTTCAGGAATAAAATGTATGTATGTATGTACATGAATAGATTAGACTCAAACAAGGAAGAAGGTAAAGTTGAGTATGGAGAAGAAGAAAGTGATAAATACAGAAATTAAAATAAAAGTAAAGAAACCGAGATATAAAGACAAAGAGGAAGGAAAATTTAAATACCTAACCTAATAACAATGGTGGGGGTGAATATGTAAATGAAGAAAAGAATGGACATATTTAGATCAGGATAAAGGAAAAGATAAAGA
>NW_016166904.1:15014-22858 GCF_001687245.7 Rhagoletis zephyria | reverse complement strand
CCATATAACGGTAATTTTCAGAAATACGAAAACTGCGATATTTTAGTAACTACTGAAGATAATTCACTCAAAATTAATATTTACAATAACTTTTAGACGAGAAATAAGAATATTATAAAGTTTTTGAAAATGGGCGTAGCCACGCCCACATATTGTTACATGTGTATATCTTGGTAACCACTGCACCAATTTCTTCCAAACTTGGCACAGTGGTTAGCCTTGCTACAGTATACCAAATGGCCGAAAATTTTTAAAATCGGACA
The DNA here is from genome assembly GCF_001687245.7 of Rhagoletis zephyria. Classification (NCBI taxonomy): domain Eukaryota; kingdom Metazoa; phylum Arthropoda; class Insecta; order Diptera; family Tephritidae; genus Rhagoletis; species Rhagoletis zephyria. The sequence goes on along the minus strand of NW_016166904.1, from coordinate 22,595 downwards.
ATAATCACGGAAAATGGGTGTGGCACCGCCCACTTATGATCACATATATGTATCTCGGTAGCCGTTCTAGCAATTTGTACCAAACTCGGTATGGTTATTGTGCTTGCCACATGAAAGCGAAGTGTTGAAAATTATTGAAATCGGACTAAAATTACGGCCGCTTTTCATATAACGGTAAATTTCAGAAGTGCTTGAAACTACATATTTCGAGAGTTAAGGACGCTAATTTACTCAAAATTGATACACCTCGGCTTACCATGTAGCGGTATTTGCGCTGGGTATTTCATGTTCGGCTCCGCCCGAACTTAGACTTTCTTAACTTGTTATATATAAACTTTTTTTTTCGAATGGTGGTAACCCTATCCAAACTTTTTTCCGAATTAATTTTGTTATACGTTCTCAGTGAAATGGCATTATTGCGGCTTATTTGTAATTTTTTTTTCTGATATTGGAAATATCTGGCAACACCATTTTACCAGTTTTCTCTTTACAAACCTTCTTGAGATAGAAAGACATNTTTTTCGCTTTTTTCGATCAATGTAGATCCCTACCTCTACCACTGTTCGTTTTAATAACATTCATGTTATTCTGTTTTTCCATTATCTTCATTTTTATCTTCATACTCTATCGATAAGAAAATCGATNGCTTCTCAAACAATATAGAAGCAATTTTTTCGATTTAAGGTATTGAAAAGTAATGAATATCTAAATCCCGGAATCCCGGGATTGTGATAACGACATCTTGAAAATCACGGGATCGAAAAAAGCTGAACAATGAACATCCCATGTATGTATGTATGTATGTTGAAAATTTGAGTTCATCTCCCACAAAATATGAAAACGCATGGAGCGCATGGAATCGAACAACCAATGAATTTGATAGCTTATAGCACCGACCGCGGAGAATAATTAATTGTGACTGCAGGTTGCAAAAGTTGAAAAACTCGAGCTCAGACTAGTTAAAAGCTATTCACTACAGGTAAACCTTTTGAAGAAGCCACCCGAGAGCTAAGCAGCTCTGAGACCCTCTCACTCGTGATTCCAATAATTAAAATGCTTATAAAAACGGGAGGCCTTTTTAAAAAAATAGCAGAATTCTGATCCGATTCGGCTGGCAGCCACAACTTTGAAAACAGAATTTTGTTCGAAGTTTTCATTCCTTAAAAATAACCATTTATTTGCCATATTCACCTGCCTAGAAGAATGGATTAAAAATGAATAACAAAAATCAAAGGAATGAGAATGAAGAATTCTTTCGAAAAAGCTTTAGAAAACCCTGACACATCTGGTTTGGCTTGTAAGCGATGTTTAAACAACGGCCATGATGCTAGATTTTTCAAGTGAGGAGGATACATACGACATTTTCAAGTTTCACACGCAGATATTTGTCGCCTCGAGCGAGCAGTTATTTAGTGCCGTAGGTTTGATTTACGAGCCTTTGAAAAACAGGCTGCAATCTGAAAAGGCAGCAGCATTACTTTTTATTAAGTATAATGTTGCAATTTTTAAATTCAAGTACTCAATAAAATAAACTGTATTAAAAAAAAAAGTAAGTGCGCCTGGGCCACACTGTAGAAGTGAAACTTACGTTACTTATCTATCTATACATACACACATCTGCTTTTGCTTAAGGTTATATTTTTTCGCTTTTTTCGATCAATGTAGATCCCTACCTCTACCACTGTTCGTTTTAATAACATTCATGTTATTCTGTTTTTCCATTATCTTCATTTTTATCTTCATACTCTATCGATAAGAAAATCGATTATAACGTCCATCAAAATATCGATAACAAAATCGACGACAAATTCGATAAAAATTTCAAAGCAACATCGATAATACCATTGGTAGCTAAATCGATTAGAAAATCGATAAAAATATCGATAAATATCGATAACAAAACCGATAAATATCGATAACAATATCGATAAAAATATCGACTAATATCGATAACAAAATCGATAAATATCGATAACAAAATCGATAAATATCGATTACAAAACCGATAACAAAATCGATCAATATCGATAAAAAAATCGATAAGAATCGATAACAAANTTGAAAAACTCGAGCTCAGACTAGTTAAAAGCTATTCACTACAGGTAAACCTTTTGAAGAAGCCACCCGAGAGCTAAGCAGCTCTGAGACCCTCTCACTCGTGATTCCAATAATTAAAATGCTTATAAAAACGGGAGGCCTTTTTAAAAAAATAGCAGAATTCTGATCCGATTCGGCTGGCAGCCACAACTTTGAAAACAGAATTTTGTTCGAAGTTTTCATTCCTTAAAAATAACCATTTATTTGCCATATTCACCTGCCTAGAAGAATGGATTAAAAATGAATAACAAAAATCAAAGGAATGAGAATGAAGAATTCTTTCGAAAAAGCTTTAGAAAACCCTGACACATCTGGTTTGGCTTGTAAGCGATGTTTAAACAACGGCCATGGTGCTAGATTTTTCAAGTGAGGAGGATACATACGACATTTTCAAGTTTCACACGCAGATATTTGTCGCCTCGAGCGAGCAGTTATTTAGTGCCGTAGGTTTGATTTACGACCCTTTGAAAAACAGGCTGCAATCTGAAAAGGCAGCAGCATTACTTTTTATTAAGTATAATGTTGCAATTTTTAAATTCAAGTACTCAATAAAATAAACTGTATTAAAAAAAAAAGTAAGTGCGCCTGGGCCACACTGTAGAAGTGAAACTTACGTTACTTATCTATCTATACATACACACATCTGCTTTTGCTTAAGGTTATATTTTTTCGCTTTTTTCGATCAATGTAGATCCCTACCTCTACCACTGTTCGTTTTAATAACATTCATGTTATTCTGTTTTTCCATTATCTTCATTTTTATCTTCATACTCTATCGATAAGAAAATCGATTATAACGTCCATCAAAATATCGATAACAAAATCGACGACAAATTCGATAAAAATTTCAAAGCAACATCGATAATACCATTGGTAGCTAAATCGATTAGAAAATCGATAAAAATATCGATAAATATCGATAACAAAACCGATAAATATCGATAACAATATCGATAAAAATATCGACTAATATCGATAACAAAATCGATAAATATCGATAACAAAATCGATAAATATCGATTACAAAACCGATAACAAAATCGATCAATATCGATAAAAAAATCGATAAGAATCGATAACAAAATCTATAAATATCGATAATAAAATCGATAAATATCGATAACAAAATCGATAAACATCGCCAACAAAGTCGATAAATATCGAGAACAAAATCGATAATAATCGATAACAAAATCCGTAAATATCGATAACAAAATCGATAAATATCGATAACAAAAACGATAAATATGGATAACAAAATCGATAAATATCGATAACAAAACCGATAAAAATATCGATGATTTAATCGATAAGTCTCGAGGATTTCGTAAATCTCTAAAATCCCTAAATAGTTCCCAGATTGAGTCTCTCTGTTCCCCCCTATATCCATTACTCTTTAATTACCTTTATTTCAATCTTTCTTCCCCTTTACTTTTATCGGTATCCTCATCGTCATCTTTTTTTTTACTTTTATGTTTATCATTTTCTTCATTAACATATTCCCCTTCACCTTTGCCCTTATATATATAAGTAAAGTGTTTAAATTTGCCTTGGTCTTCGTTTTTACCTTTATCTTTACACATCTTTGTTTTTGTTTTTGTTTTTATTTTTACCTTTGCCTTTATAATTTTCTTTATCTACATATATACGTACTCACCTTTACTTTCATTCTTGTATTGTTATTTCTAAGTGTTATTCTCTAACCTTTTATTAGCAAGTTTTTGTTAAATTCATACCATATGCATACACAAGAAGTGCTTGTTTCAGCCCCAACCATTTGCGTTGCACCATTTCCGTTGCATCATTTCCGTTGCATACACACAAGAAGTACTTGTTTCAGCCCCAACCATTTCCGTTGCACCATTTCCGTTGCACCATTTCCGTTGCATCATTTCCGTTGCACCATTTCCGTTTGCAATTTCCGCTGAATTTGCCAATTTACTCCCACCCAACCAACCGCCGCTAAAGAAGTTTCACTTCAAAATTATTAACTTATGCATTTTTTTATTATTTACCTACATACATTATCTAATTTACTTACCTAAGCTATTTCGTGAAAATAATTGATATTCGCATTCGCATCCGCATTCGCATCCGCGGATGCCTAGAATTCAACATATGTATGCATATCAATATTTGTAAGAGGACCTTGTAATTAATGTAATTGCAATTCGACCGCAAAAACAGTTAATGTCGCAAAAGAAATGCAAAGTTAAAGAATTGGAATATGATTGTATGTGTGCACGTTAACGTGCTCTATCGAATGACTACTACACCAAACTGCACTTTTCGTACCAGCCACTCCCGTTTCTTTGTGTTCCTCCTGTAATTACATAATTCCCTTTTACTACGCCTTCGTACAACATTTCTACGGATTGAATACTGGCTTTTCACTTCAATTTCGCGTCAGTTCTCCGAAATCCTCTACTTCATTTGGGAAACACCACAAGCGTCACGCTGCAGCTACTCTCTTTTTAACGGCCATTCACACTTTTTACGTTTTTTTTTGTGGCACCTCCACTTAAAAACTGTACATTCTGTAGCTCTTCCCTCACCCAAAGCCAATAGCACTTTCTTTGTCGCCACACGCCCGCTCGTTTGCCAACTTCTTTTATTCTTAACCACTCCACTGCTGCCTTTGAAGTGTCGCCTCAATGTCAATTCGCTAATTGACAGAAGAATGTTACAAAGTGAACTTTTGAAAAAAATAAGCCAACGTTACAAGCGTATGTACATTTGTAAGTATGTGTAAAAAAGAAGTAAGTTTTTAAATGCATCAACAAAAACAAAAGGTAGGGAATCTAACTCCGAACCGGAGCTGCAGCAAAAGCGGTGATCGTCGGGCCTTCATACATACATATGTATACATGTGTAATTGAAGTGCTTCGTGTAAACTTCATTAGACCACAAAGTCACGTGTCGATTTTATTACCTCCCAACTATCCATTGTCCCATTTTACACATGGTTCACTCTTATTCTACAGTAGATTTTATCTATATATAAAAATGGTGTGAAAAGTGTATAGTAATTCATCAATTGAGAACGGTTGGGCCGATTTGGCTAATTTTTTTTTTCAGTTGTTCGTAATTGCCAGGGGAAGGTTTTTACGAAAGAAAATTTTGGGAAAACCCCCCGTAGGACCAGGGACCGCTCTATTCGAAAAAATCGTATTTATGGTCCGATTTGCTTAAAATTTGGTACGTAGGTAGCTTTTTGTCTATGTTAGCATATAGGATCCTTTTTTCCGGGAAGTGGACCAGGGACCGATCTATTCGAAAAAATCGTATTTATCGTCCGATTTGCTTAGAATTTGGTGTTTGAGTAGGTCCATGGGCGTAGCCAGAACGAAATTTAGGGGGGCCGCATACAAAAAAAAAATCAAAACCAATAACTTTCTTACTAAAAAGGTGNGTGCTTCGTGTAAACTTCATTAGACCACAAAGTCACGTGTCGATTTTATTACCTCCAACTATCCATTGTCCCATTTTACACATGGTTCACTCTTATTCTACAGTAGATTTTATCTATATATATAAAAATGGTGTGAAAAATTTATAGTAATTCATCAATTGAGAACGGTTGGGCCGATTTGGCTAATTTTTTTTTCAGTTGTTCGTAATTGCCAGGGGAAGGTTTTTACGAAAGAAAATTTTGGGAAAAACCCCCGTAGGACCAGGGACCGCTCTATTCGAAAAAATCGTATTTATGGTCCGATTTGATTAAAATTTGGTACGTAGGTAGCTTTTTGTCTATGTTAGTATATAGGATCCTTTTTTCCGGGAAGTGGACCAGGGACCGATCTATTCGAAAAAATCGTATTTATCGTCCGATTTGCTTAAAATTTGGTGTTTGAGTAGGTCCATGGGCGTAGCCAGAACGAAATTTAGGGGGGCCGCATACAAAAAAAAATCAAAACCAATAACTTTCTTACTAAAAAAGTGTTTATTATAGCTTAAAACTATTGTAACCAATAGAGGTAAATACGTTGTACAAAAAACAAATAAACAGATGTTCACAAAAGTTGATATAAAACTATTCGTCGATTTAAATTGTTAACTTTTTACTGAGCATGCTTATTTTACGAGGAGGAAGCATCGAAAGCCTAACCGGGGTTAGGCGACACTTTAACCCAAACTAAACTTCCTACCGTCATGTACCGTTCCCCTCCCGGTACCACCGTCAAGGATTTCGTCGGGATTATAACACTGTGTGACTGATAAGGTTATAGATCTATTCTATTCTTCTTACTTGGCGCTGTAACCGCCAAAGCGATTTTGGCCAACTGACGCCAATTGGAAATGCCAAGTGAAGCCAGAAAACTTTCAGAGGTGGGGCGTCGGTGTCCATTCGAGCGACAAGGTAAAGCCAGTTGAACCGCTGTATTTTAATTCGCTATATACCAGCACGGGCATGATGAGTGACTTATAGTGTGGTTTTCGTACGTCAAGAGAGGACTTTACTCCTGAATTGCCTACTCAGTCCAAAGCATTACATGTTGGCGAGAGCGATTCTGCGTTGGATTTCCATGCTGACATTATTATCGGTGTGAATGCTGGTTCCCAAGTAAACGAAATTCTCTGCTTTCTCGAAATTATAATTGTCAAAGTGACGTGGGTGCCAAGGCGCCAATGTGCTGATTGTTTGTTTGATGATAGGAGATACTTCGTCTTGTCCTCGTTTACCACCAGACCCATTCGCTTTGCTTCCTTGTCCAACTTGGAAAATCGAGANGCGAGAGCGATTCTGCGTTGGATTTCCATGCTGACATTATTATCGGTGTGAATGCTGGTTCCCAAGTAAACGAAATTCTCTGCTTTCTCGAAATTATAATTGTCAAAGTGACGTGGGTGCCAAGGCGCCAATGTGCTGATTGTTTGTTTGAAGACAGGAGATACTTCGTCTTGTCCTCGTTTACCACCAGACCCATTCGCTTTGCTTCCTTGTCCAACTTGGAAAAGCCAGAACAGACATCGCGGTTTTTCTTACCGATGATGTCAGTGTCATCGGCATAAGCCAGCAATTGTACGCTCTTGTAGTAAATTGTTCCTGAGCGGTTCAGTTCTGCAGATCTTATCATCTTCTCGAACATCAGATTAAAGTAGTCACATGAAAGAGAGTCGCCCTCNGGTTCCCAAGTAAACGAAATTCTCTACTTTCTCGAAATTATAATTGTCAAAGTGACGTGAGTGCCAAGGCCAGCGGCTTTAAAGTCGACAAATAGGTGGTGAGTGCCGATCATTTTCTCGCGGGTCTTTTCCAAGATTTGGCGTATTGTGAACACCTGGTCTATGGTTGACAATATATTCGATAAGACCTTGCAACCTATGCTTTAAAGGCTGATCCCGCGGTAGTTGGCACGCATGACGGGGTCGCCTTTCTTGTGGATTGGGCAGAGCGCACTTGAACTCCAGTCGTCGGGCATGCACCTTATTACCTCCTTGCCATCGTAATTAAATAGCTCAGCTGACAGGCCGTCAGCTCAA
>NW_016166904.1:8412-10886 GCF_001687245.7 Rhagoletis zephyria | reverse complement strand
GGGTCTCATCCGAGGCTTTGCCTTGCTTCTTCACTGGAAGTGGTTTTTACGTGGCGGGTCCCAAGCCCAGCGCACAACCCATTGCTGGGACGGGGTGGTTTCCGAACCAAATACACGTTTATATAGCGAGCCGCTTGCTCCAAGCAGACACCCGCTTGCAGCCGCACCTACTGGTGAACAGGCGCTGCAGACTTCAGTGAGCGCTTAAACCGAATAAGTCAGAGTGGACCCACCGAAGCTACCTCTCTCTCTGCCGTGACCCAAGGCTCCACTCGGATTGGTTACCGCATCTCGCACATGGGTTGCTCACGTTGCCCAGAGCGCGCGAACGAGGACGCAAGAGTCGGGATTGAGTATAGCCATGCAACTGTAACTGCATACCCAGCGCAATGACTATACCCCATTGCACTCCAAGCATTGACAAATACTAATATCTTAATATTATACATTTCCAGCCAATGTGTTTTTAGCGGTGATGGCTGAGCTCAATTGCTTTCTTGATTTCTTTTTCGAACTCAACAGGACCTTTCTTTTTAAATGCATCTATGTGGAATGAAATAGACTATACGAAAATTCTTATTATTAAAAGATATGTACGTATGTATGTATACGGTAGTGGCCCCATAATTAGCGATACTGTTTCTTTATAGGTCTTGACCATTTCTTTAAGAACTTGCGTTGATTTTTGAAAATTTTTGACAAAGTATGTTAAAAAGGTTTTTATATGTGTGACCTGGTCTACGAAAAGGGAGCTTACGTGCGAATACTAGTTTTCTGTGAAAAAGCTGTTAAAAGTAAGCAACTCGTTTCGTCAGTTTCTCATTATCTCGTTAATTGTTCTCCGCGCCGGACGTCCAGTAAGTGTTGTTGTTGGTCGGAATATTATTATAGTTCATCGTGTAAGTTGCTAGTGTGGAACATTTAAAAAAGTAACACTGAAGAAGTGACGTTTACTGTTTCTGTTGATACATTTTTAGTACGCTTCTAAGCAAGTTAGGATTTTCTGCTTTTCACCACGTGAAAAAGCATCTCATCTTCCATCCGAATCAACCAAAAAGTGAAAATTGATTTTTTGACACTTAAGCCCCCTTTCCGTAGACCAGGTCACATATATACATAGCTATAAATAAATACAGAAAAAATAAATGCTCAGAACTTGTAGTGTCCATAATATGTGTACATATTACCTCGTAGGACTGTGTATACCAGTATAATTTTATTTTGTGGTTTTCCCTCCCATCTTCCGTCCCTGTTAAAATGCCTCGTCCGAAACTACATGTTTAATAACGATGGCTACGTCCTGAGACACACCTTTTATTTTTGTGATATAAGCAGTGTTGCCGCGGCATTCAGAAGAAATGTATCACCAAATTGGATTAAAAATATTATGAAAAAAAATGGTAAGTATCAAAGTATACATCTTCAATAAAACTTCTAATTCTTGAATTAAAATGGTAGTTTGAATTTTTAATTGAGATCGTTGACAGTTTTTATTGATATTTTGTCGTTTTTATATAAAATGTTGAGTGAAAATAAAGCTTTTATACTCGGTAACAGTAGAATTCATATGCATACTTAACTAAAAACACATACCAAATTGGTGTTTAAAACTGTAAACATATAAAAGTAATTTTCACAATACTTACTGGATTACTCTGGATGAAATTCTTAAGGCAGTGTCACACGATTGGTACATTTGTACATTTTAGCATTTACAGAGTAGTTTTGTTTGGAAAAATTTGTATTGAGCTGAACTCAAATTTCTAAAGAACACCACTCTGTGACTGCAAAAAGTACAAATCTGTAGCCCAGTACCACATCCGACAGCTTCAGAATCAAAAAGGAAAAGGAACGACAATATTAGCCTGTTCCCGCACTCGAGGATTTAGTGAGAAATTGTTCGCATGATAAATGTGTGAACGGAAACGACTTCGGACTATTTCGGACTAAATCCTGGAGTACGCGAACAGGCTAGTTGTTCGTAGCTTGCAGTGATGCCATATCCAGATTAAAGGTGGTATGTTCAGTGAAAGAAAACAAACTTAATATGTTGCCTTAAAATCATAGAAGTCTTTTCGTTTTGCGACTTTCTTATTTCTGTTGATGTGCGCATCTTAACTTCTTCAGTACCAAGTACTTTATAATACGGTTTTATTTCTTACGTTTATATATAAATAAATTGTAATACCGCAATAAAAACTATTATTTTTACTTACTTTTGGTATGAACGGGGTCGAATAAATGGTAAAATTATCGCTTAAACTAATTAAGTTCAAAATTATATCCAAGTACTTCAGTACTCGACATTATTTGGAAGGTAGAACTACTTTTGTTGAGCACAAAATGTGAAATTTGCGGTTACTATGGCAACCAACTACCGTTACTTCTATTAGCATTGCCACTCACTTGATCGATCAAATGAGAGTCATTCGCTACAGGGCCAAACTGATATATAAAATTTTGCATATGCCTTA
>NW_016166904.1:8008-8387 GCF_001687245.7 Rhagoletis zephyria | reverse complement strand
CTTTTGCTGTTCTTCAACCTTCCCGGATGTCTGCTGCACATCCTTCGACGAACAAGCAGCCTCATCCTTCTGTTCGTCCTTTGTTGATGTCGCGTCGTCCTCACGATGGAAGTCGTATTTATCAACGTCGATACCTTCATTTTCCATAGCCTCTCGCAGCCGTGATAGTAATTCCACTTTTCTTCCGGAGGTTGCTAAATTTCATTTCTCCAAGTCCTGCTTGCGTTCCTCAATGAATTTTTGCCATTTTCAGTAGTTTATCCTTCGGGATTTATTTAACAATCCCACTTCTGACACCAATTGTTACGATTATCCTCGAAACCTTGAGGGATTTCCCAAATATACTCGGGCTCGTATCGCTGGATTGTTAAATAAATGC
>NW_016166904.1:4770-7903 GCF_001687245.7 Rhagoletis zephyria | reverse complement strand
GCTAATACAGTAAAAACACTCTACAATACTTGTTAAAGCAATAACAACGTCCAACTAAACTTGTTAACACAATTAAACTTATAGCTTGCATTCGCAACTCACTTCTCTGCTCACTTTACTTGTAGCTTTCTGTCTTGTAACTGACCCACTTCGCTGTGGCGCACCCTTATATACCTGCGCTCGTACTTATGGCAACTCTAGAACGTTCTGAAGTTTATCGCTCATTCTCTTTCTCTCGCTGTTCGCAGTGTTCATCCAACTTGACGTTTCTCTTTGTGGAACATTCGATGTCATTCCTCGAACATTCTGCCTATTTCTAGTTGTTCGCTTCGCGTTGCCGCAGTATGCGTCACAATAGCTACGTATTACGAAAATTCGGGTTCTAGAATAAGGGGGTAAAAAAAAATGTACCAAATCTGAAAGTTATGTACCAGTGTACAATCTGGAAATAATTTACCTGAACTGGTTCATTTCGCCGCCGTTTGCTAATTTTCGAGCGAAGTGAAAACACACTAAAAGTGAAGTGTTTCGGAGTGACTTGGGAGGAAAAGTGAAGTGATTATCGAAGTGACGACTTTCATGCACAATTAAGGGAGTGGGGTTTTTCGATTAGGTTATTTATCACCTAATTGGTTAATCGAATATTTTTTTATCACAATGAAAGTAATATTTAACCTTTATTAATTTATAATTTATTGTGTTCCTGTGCAAATTTAGGCCGGGAATGTCTTCAAAATCACAATATCTAACACTTTGAGGAAATAAAAACCAAAATTACAGTTCACTGATGATATTAACACTAAAATATAATTAATCGATTATCGATTCACAGCAACAAAGTCATACCTAGATACACAGCAACAACATCATCACGAGATTCACTTAAATGTTTAATTTTTTCTGTAGAATTGAAGATGTATGAAAACTAAAATGTAATGGTTATTTTCCTCAAATATTTACTAAATAATTATGAAACTTTATCCACCCATTCATTTCTGAGCGTTTACGACTTATTCCAAATAACCGATGCCAGATCGAAGATTTAGGCTATCTGCACACTTGTCGTCCAATCATAGTTGCGTTATCGTCTCGCCCTGAAATTTTGAGCCGAGCACATGCATTTCATAGGAGATCTGCACACTTTTCGTTATCGGCTAGTTATCGGCAAATCGTAGANCATTTCAAAGGAGATCTGCACACTTGTCGTTATCGGCTAGTTATCGGCAAATCGTAGAAGATGCAGAAACGGATAAGTACGGCACTGTCGTTTGCTAATCGTTGTGCACGCATTGTTTGTTTACATTTTATGGGGAAAAATGAGTGAAAAAGTTAATATTTGCATGAAAATTAGTGTCTTTGGGGGTCCCCCAAAGCTCCCCACTAGAAAGGGAAATTATGCCAAATTAGATATCGGGCGATTTTGAATAAAGAATAAGAAAGTTAATTAAAAATAGAAAAAACAAGTTTTTATAAAAAAATTTTCTTTTTAACAAATGTATTTTTGCGTAGAATTCCTTTCTGCGTAGGCGGGCTTCGGCCGCACTTAGTGATTATAACCCTCAGGCAGTAGAATTCTCCTTTCTGTGTTGCCAAAGAAGGGGGGCTGAACACTTTTTGCAGAGAACACCTTTCTGCGTAGGCGGCCTTCGGCCGCACTTAGGGATTATAACCCTCAGGCAGTAGAATTCTCCTTTCTGTTTTGCGAAGAAAAGGAGCTGCGCACCTTTTGCAGAGAACACCTTTGTATATTTTTAATGCTTACTCGGTTATATCCTATCTTCTTTTGTCTCTCATTCCTTTCATTATTTTGGAGTTTAACAGCTGAACTACGCCATTTAATTTGCATATGCAACCAAAGTCAGAAGCGTGATTTAAAAGGTGTTTTTATTAAATGAATGTTAATATTAAAGTCGTAAAGCAAGTTATAACTAATCGAGTAAAGTGTAAAGTGAAGGGGAATACAAAAATGTATCGGTGAAGTGGCTGCTTTAAAGAGAATAGGAGTGGTAAATGTACGCTAATTTCCGAATTTTACAAAAAAGGGCATATTTTAAACCCAATTTGTAAATAAATTAGTGACAAAAATTTACAAAAGTGAGTGTTAAAATAATGCGTAGACCCTTGACTACAAGTGTGTGGAATTTTTTTGGATCGGGCCACCCCTCTGGACGGAATAGCCCGAAATAGTTGTGAGCGCTACTAAACCCCACCCCAACAAAGAAGGCGCAGTTGGAAAATGAAGTTATTAGTATGAAGTAGCAGCTCAGGCATATTTGGAAAATTATGCCGATAAGCAAGATGTAATTTGGGAAAGTGCCTAGTTGCAGCATATCTATGTATTAAAAAAGTAATTAATTAAATTAAATTGTGTTTAATAGAAATGTTATAACTCAAGTGGCGTTATTTAAGATGTGCTCCAAATATTTGGCAAACTTTTTTTTCGCCTTCTCAACGTGCTAAGTGACAAGATAAGATAAGACCACGGCCGGTAAGAAGCCCGAAGCAAAGGGAAAACTACCTTCCAAGAAGCTGCCTGCTGCCCCCGAGTCGTAGCTGAAGTTAAGCTAGAAGCAGGTCAGCAAACGTGCTACCCTGATCAAGCGTAAACTAAAGCGCTCTGCTGTGGTTGCACTCCGCAAGCGTGAAAACTTGGAGCATGCTGAGAAATATCAATCAAAATATCTCCGTGATGGACGCCGTGAGATGAAGTTGCGCCATCTGGCAAAGAAACGCGGCCCATTCTACGTGCCCGCAAAATGGCTTTTGTGATCTGTATCTGCGGTATCAACAAAGTTGCACACATGGGGCTATCCAGAAAGCGCACGATATTCAGTGCGTTGATTATGTGGTGCTCGAAATATTCACTGTTGGATTGCACTCCAAGAACGTCTCCAACTTACTGTGGCCACTACGTTGATTTCGGTAACCGTGAAGATAATATCAACAAACTGCTGCCCAAGATGGTTTAAAGAAATTTTCTGGTGTACAAGGTGGAGTATTTTTATTTCAAAAATATATAATAATAAAAATAGAAAATAATGTTTTTTTTGTAACTTTCTGAAGGTTTAACCCGCAAATATGCCAAATGGAAGGCAGCTTATATTCACAATTCCTTGAATAATGTCAAAATTCC
>NW_016166904.1:0-1849 GCF_001687245.7 Rhagoletis zephyria | reverse complement strand
AATTTGTTTTGGTTTTTCAGCTCATTAACGATGCACCCAGGATTGCATTTACCGTCTATGAAAATATTTCATGAAGCGATCGNAAATGGAAGGCAGCTTATATTCACAATTCCTTGAATAATGTCGAAATTCCGTTCCCGTTTGTAAAGGCCATTTCAAAAGGCTCCATTCCACAAATTGAATTTGTTTTGGTTTTTCAGCTCATTAACGATGCACCCAGGATTGCATTTACCGTCTATGAAAATATTTCATGAAGCGATCGAAAATTAGCTCCGAGCAACTAAAAGTTGGTTAAGCTTAAGTGAAATAGTTTTTTTAAATATTTATTCCTGGTATCTATTAAAAAAAATCAACTCAATATTAGTGTATTGAAGGAAGTAAATAAAAATCTAAGAATATATTTCTTGAATGTTTTGTCATAGAGCCGTTATTAAATAAAGACATAACTGCGTCGGGCGTTGCTGTCGCTATATACAATTAATGCATTAATAATAATAATAATAATAGATTGGCGCTTACACATATGTTAGTGTTTGGCCGAGCTTCTTCTCCGATTTATGGCGTGCGCCTTGATGTGGTCACACAAAGCGGAGGGACCTACAGTTTTACGCCGACTCCGAACGGCGATTGTATATTTATGTGAAGCTGTTTTTCATGGCAGAAATACACTCGGTGGTTTGCCATTGCCTGCCGAGGGGCGACCGCTGTAAAGAAAAAACCTTTCTTTCTCAATTTTTTTTTGAATGTTGCTTTGGCCAGGTCTTGAACCCAGGCGCTGCGGAATGGAAGCGCGCACTGCTTACCACTACACCACAGCGGCCAGAATTAATGCATTAGAGAGGGATAATTATACAAGCTCAAGCTGCTAATTTGGGTATACTTACATATGTATGTATTTACCAGTTACTCGCCTGGCATATAATACTTCAACTGCGAAAATAATGAGAATTATAATTTATTTAGATGCATATTTTAGCTAAATGTTATATCGTCGCCTGGATAAAAGATCGTTGCATGTTACTTTCGGCAGGTTTCGGGAAATCACGATTGAAGTTTGGAATGCAATTTCTCAGAAACACGACTACAGATTTTCTCCAAAGTGTCGGGGAATGCTATGTACTAGTTCACGAAATTCTTAAATTATCTTTTTTTTTTTAGTTTAGTGTAAACCATTTATGAGTTTAATAAAATTTTGTCGTATACGACATTTGTCAAAAATGTTGCAGTCAGTTTTAAAATGTGATACAATTTTTTATAAATTAACGATATTTTTCACTAATCAGCCTAATCGTGAGTTTCGCCCAAACAAAATTTCGCCAGAAATGTTTTCACCCACCCGTAGTGAATACACGGAAACGAAAAGTGAAAAGGTGGCCCGGTTCGAGAAAATGAAACTCATGATAAGACTGTCATAATGACGCTTACGGAAATTTTCCATCCAAGCGACGATATTTGAATGTTACTGGCATAATTTCGAGCCTGTATGTAAATTTTCGGGAAAAAGTTAAGAAGTATATTCATATACTGAAAAGATATTTTCGCAGACTCAAAATTTATTTAAAGTATATCATCAACCCTATTTACAATTCTATGTGAATAAATCGCTCCCATAATTAAATTTTTTCATTCAATATATTTCACAATTAGCTTAAATACTAAATTACAAATATTTGCGCAACGACTTCGACACAGTAAAATGAAAAATGGTATTTATTAGTAAAATAAATAATCCTAATACATTAATATTTCAGTTAAACCTGAGATGTTCAATCGCACTGCAATATTTTTCTATTCATTTTTCAAGTGCTAAAATAATTTTCACCACATAAAATTGCTGCACAACACCCTT
>NW_016166903.1:18571-22859 GCF_001687245.7 Rhagoletis zephyria | reverse complement strand
GCGATTTTTTATTAAAAATTTTCATTATTTATCGAAGTATCGATTTTTATCTGGCAACGCTGCAACATGTCAAGTCAATTCACGTGTGATGTTTGTCGCGAAATAATAAAAGTTAATTCGTCTAGTATTCTATGTACTGAATGTAATAAATGGATCCATGCAATATGCACCGGTCTGGACCGCAAAGAATTTAAGAATATTGCATNAATTCGTCTAGTATTCTATGTACTGAATGTAATAAATGGATCCATGCAAAGTGCACCGGTCTGGAGTGCAAAGAATTTAAGAATGTTGCATTGGAGGTCAAGAAAAGAAGACTTAAGTGGAAATGCACCGCCTGCATAAGTGAGGTTACTGTCTACGTATCGAATGACATGTCTGAAGCTGACTGTGATGAGTCTGCCGCCAAAACTATTGAAGGCATATTTGAAAAATACTTCGTCCCGTTCAAAAATGACATCGAAAACAGCTTAGCAGATATTAGGGCTGAGTTAAAGAAAATTAACAAACAAAACGAAACCATCACGAAACAGTACTCCGAAGTAGAGAAACGCGTTAGCGTACTCGAAAAAACCATAAATAACATTGACTCCCGCCCAGCTATTCCTGATAGCATCATAGCTGAAATAAACAACCGTAGGAAGAGGGAGAAAAACGTGGTAGCACTCAACTTGCCGGAGTCCACGAAAACTGATGGCATCGACAGACTTAGAGATGACCCTGAGCAGTTAGCTGCTGCCCTCCCACAGGAATTTACCGAAANCGAAAAAACCATAAATAACATTGACTCCCGCCCAGCTATTCCTGATAACATCATAGCGGAAATAAACAACCGTAGGAAGAGGGAGAAAAACGTGGTAGCACTCAACTTGCCGGAGTCCACGAAAACTGATGGCGTCGAAAGGCTTAGAGATGACCGTGAGCAGTTAGCTGCTGCCCTTCCACAGGAATTGACCGAAACTCTGTCAACACTGAAACTTCGTAGGCTCGGCCGTCCGTCAGGTAGTAGACCCCGACCGCTGCTAATAGAAACACCCTCTGAGGCGGTTGCTAAATCATTATGGAGAGCCAATTCCAATATGTCTAATATGAAATTCAAACCTGACCTAACACTAGCTCAACGAGATCAGCTAAAGCGTTACGCAACGAGCTCAGTGAATCAGACCAGAAGGACAGTAAGACGATTAAATACATTGATGGCATCCCAAGGTTGGTGGACAAACCGAAGCCGCACACGCGCAAGCGGGCAGACAGAGCGCCAAAAAACTAATAATTTACTATCAGAATACAAGGGGGTTGCGGACAAAGCTTAAGGATTTCTTAACCTCCACCGCAAGCCTCGAAGCAGATGTTATATGTGTGAGCGAGTCGTGGTTGCACTCGTCTATCTCGGACGGCGAAGTTATCAATGGTTCATATGCTATANTGCTAAATCATTATGGAGAGCAAATTCCAATATGTCTAATATTAAATTCAAACCTGACCTAACACTAGCTCAACGAGATCATCTAACTGCGTTACGCAACGA
Source organism: Rhagoletis zephyria (assembly GCF_001687245.7). Taxonomy (NCBI): domain Eukaryota; kingdom Metazoa; phylum Arthropoda; class Insecta; order Diptera; family Tephritidae; genus Rhagoletis; species Rhagoletis zephyria. The sequence goes on along the minus strand of NW_016166903.1, from coordinate 21,331 downwards.
GCTCAGTGTATCAGACCAGAAGGACAGTAAGACGATTAAATACATTGATGGCATCCCAAGGTTGGTGGACAAACCGAAGCCGCACACGCGCAAGCGAGCAGACAGAGCGCCAAAAAACTAATAATTTACTATCAGAATACAAGGGGGTTGCGGACAAAGCTTAAGGATTTCTTAACCTCCACCGCAAGCCTCGAAGCAGATGTTATATGTGTGAGCGAGTCGTGGTTGCACTCGTCTATCTCGGACGGCGAAGTTATCAATGGTACATATGCTATATTTAGAAAGGATAGGGATCAACTAACAAGCAGCTACGACCGTGGTGGAGGTGTATTCGTAGCAGTCAAGAGGGGTATCCGTGCTGAACTAGTAGCAACAGACCACGATCACATAGAGCAAGTGCTAGTAAAAATCAGGGGTCTAAAATGTGACCTAATCATAGGATGTGTATATATCCCACCTTATTCACAACCGGAGACGTACAAAGCCCACTTGGAAATAGTGTCTTGTATCAATGCAACGAACGCGAATTGTAAACTACTAATCATTGGCGATTATAACTTTCCTAGTAGCTCGCGCCCTGAAAATTGTGAAATTCTCACCCACACAGAATATATTCTTAGTGGATGTCAACAAGCAAACAAAGTGCCAAATTCCAAAGGCCAGTCATTGGATNATTGTAAACTACTAATCATTGGCGATTATAACTTTCCTAGTAGCTCGCGCCCTGAAAATTGTGAAATTCTCACCCACACAGAATATATTCTTAGTGGATGTCAACAAGCTAACAAAGTGCCAAATTCCAAAGGCCAGTTATTGGATCTTTGTTTCAGCAACATCGAAGTAACGGTTGAAAAAACTGATCCTGTTGTCACTGAGGACGGAAACCAGCCTGCCTTGAGAGTGAACGTTCATTTCCAATCAAATCTGAAGGTGACCACCCCCAAAACATATTTATTTAAACAAGCTGACTATCCGGGACTCAATCAAGCTTGATACGATCGATGAAAAAGTTAACCTATTTTATGCACTAGTCTTTGAAGGTATCGCGCGGTTTGTTCCAGTAGTTCGTAGGAGAAACAATGAATTCCCTATCTGGTTTACTAAGCAATTAATAACAAAAATTAAACTTAAAAAGGGAGCTCACGCTTCTTACAAGAAGAATAACTCAAGCGTTAGTTACAGCAAGTTTCGTGCTCTACGGCTCGAATGTTAAACCATCAGTGCAGCCTGTTATAAGAAATACGTCGCTAGGGTGGAAAACAGTATCAACACAGATGCAAACAAGTTCTGGAGCTATATTAAAAATAAACGGCGAAATTGCATTGATATTCCAACAACTGTAACATGGGAAACTACGTCAGCAAGTAATGAAGAAGTAAGTAACCTATTTGCTTCGTATTTCAAAAGTATATATACCCACCGTCCATGGCCGGGTAATATTGGCATAGATACATCATATTTGACAGGAAGTGACGCTGATTTAACAACTTTGACACCTGCTATAACGATGTCTTTACACAGCTCTTAAAACTAAATGCTCGAAAAGGGGCAGGTCCAGATGGATTGCCAAACGTGTTTTTGAAAAACTGTGCTTTTAGCCTTTGCGAACCAATATGTCACATCTTCAGCAAATCCCTTTAAACAGGGATCTTCCTCTCTGCCTGGAAGGTAGCTTATATTAGCCCTATTCATAAATCCGGCCTGAGATCGAATGTCTGTAATTATCGACCAATATGCATCCAGTCGTCGCTGGCTAAGCTACTGGAGAAAATGGTACTGCCCCATATGACCTTTGCCTTCAAAAACATTCAGCCGCATTGCGTAAGTCGTAAATTAGGCTAAAGTGTACGAATCGACAACAGTAGCATTGTCTATTGTCGTACTGAAATAAGTAAACGACCAAAATCATCGAAAACTATACAGTGCTGCCAAGTTTTTCCGTTTTAATACACTAGTCGAGTGGAACTTTTAGGCAATGACGTGAAATTTTCGATACGATTCGACTCTCGAAAAACGACTTGCATTCGACACGACTCTCGCAATTAGGGTGATTATAACTACCAGGCAACACGGATTCATTGGTGGCAGGTCAACGGCCACTAACCGGTTTCAGTATATTAATTACGCTNGCAAATTATCAGATAGTTAGTTTGGGTTTAGCTGGTTTCCTTTATTGGTTTTCAGAAGGTGCCCTGCTAACTTCCACGGAAGTTAGCACGGCACTTNAGATGGGTTGCCAAACGTGTTTTTGAAAAACTGTGCTTTTAGCCTTTGCGAACCAATATGTCACATCTTCAGCAAATCCCTTCAAACAGGGATCTTCCCCTCTGCCTGGAAGGTAGCTTATATTAGCCCTATTCATAAGTCCGGCCCGAGATCAAATGTCTGTAATTATCGACCAATATGCATTCAGTCATCGCTGGCTAAGCTACTGGAGAAAATGGTACTACCCCGTATGACCTTTGCTTTCAAAAACATTATAACTACCAGGCAACACGGATTCATTGGTGGCAGGTCAACGGCCACTAACCGGTTTCAGTATATTAATTACGCTTTGGACGCAATGGGCGACAGCAAAGATGTCCATGCAATTTATACGGATTTCAGCAAGGNGATATTTTTTAAAATGTGTCAGCCGCAAGATAATTCTTTTCACGGGTAAAAAATGCATAATTTACGGAAAATTATCAGATAGTTAGTTTGGGTTTAGCTGGTTTCCTTCATTGGTTTTCAGAAGGTGCCCTGCTAACTTCCACGGAA
>NW_016166903.1:0-18518 GCF_001687245.7 Rhagoletis zephyria | reverse complement strand
TCAGTATATTAATTACGCTTTGGACGCAATGGGCGACAGCAAAGATGTCCATGCAATTTATACGGATTTCAGCAAGGCTTTTGACATGGTGGACCATATCATACTAATCCAGAAACTTTGCTCATATGGAGTAAAAGGGAACGCTTTGGAATGGTTTCGATCCTACCTGTGTAATAGGCATCTGCAAGTCAGAGTTAATGGCCACATATCGAGCAGTTTTGTTACAACATCAGGGGTGCCACAAGGGTCACACTTGGGCCCAATACTGTTTAATATCTTTGTGAATGACATAGGTAACCAATTTAAATCGGAACACCTACTGTATGCTGACGACCTAAAAATTTTTAACCAAATAACTAGTACAGATGACATGAGTAAATTACAGAATGATATCAATAGCCTAAGTGTCTGGTGCACATCAAATAAGCTTAGTCTAAACATAAGTAAATGTATTGTCATGTCATTTTCGCGTTCGCATAAGCCACACCCACCTGTATACTGGCTGAACGGCCAAAATCTGCAGGTGGTCACCACTATCAAGGACTTTGGAGTAACGGTNGAATTTTTGCTTTGAGAAAAAGTTGTCCTGCCAAGTTCAGAGAGGTCGGTTGACAACGAGTTGAGCTTTGCTAATCACATTAACGACATATCGCTACGTGCACATAGAGTGTTGGGCCTCATTATCAGGTCTGGCAGAGATTTCCGCGACCCATACACACTCATACGCCTGTTTGATGCCTTGGTTAAACCTATACTCGAATATTGCAATATTGTCTGGGCGCCTTTCACTGACCAGCTTGTAAACCGACTGGAATCTACTCAGCATAAGTTCTGTAAATACTTATCCTGGTTTTTAAATTCAGTGGGAGCAGCGATGAGCACGCATGATGTCTATAACCACTTCAAAATTAACAGCCTGTCGTGTAGAAGGCAGGCTTGTGACCTGCTTTTCTTTTATAAACTTGTTAACGGCATCGTTATCTCACCTGAGATTTTAGCTCAATTTTCTCTCATTTGTCCAAGAGCAGGCCTCCGACATAATCCACTACTTGAAATTAAAAAGACTACAAAGAACTACGTGTGGAATGGACCCAGAAGCAGAACCGCTAGATTAGTTAACGAACACAGCTCTACATTGAACTTTTTCGGTGGATCAACTCTATATTCATCGATAACCCCACTTTAAAAATAGTAGATATAACGAATCCTGCTTGAATTCATATTTTAAAAGTCCGGAACATATTGTTCTTATCTATTTTATACTTTTATACTTTTCATGTGTGATTGTTTTTAAGCGTAAAGCCGCTTGGCGTTAAGCGTTAAGCATAAATAAATAAATAATAACAAGTAAGAGCAGCGCTGTCTTCGGCTATGCCGAAGGCTTCATACCTTTCATGAACATCTGCAAATTTTAGTTTGACAGATTACTGATTTTGAATACATCTGCATACATCGATAGAGGAGTTACATACTTATATAAAAAATCGCATCTAAACAATCAGAGGTATGGAAGATATACTTTATATGGCACCAATCTAAGTGATTTTCACTGCTATGTGATCGGTATGTAAACCGGTAACACAATTTATTGGGTTTAGTTTCCTACATAAATACTATAAATCGCAAAAACTGGTATCTGAACAATCAGTGCTATAGGAGATAAAACTTATACAGCATAGATTTTGACGATTTTCTCAGTAGACTTTGTATTATTATTTATAAAATATCTTACGAAATTTATCGGTTTTAGCTGTTCAAATAAAGGAGTTTTACAGTAAAATCCCATATCTGAACAATCAGATGTATGGAAGATATATGTTGTAGTCATCCGATCCTTGTTATTTTCACTGTAAGTATTCTGTTAATAATGAGTGAAAATGGTGCGAAATTTCATGTTCCTAGCTGCATAAATGGAGGAGATGTGATAAAAAACCTCATATCTGAACAATCAGTTGTATGGGGGCTGCAGGTTATAGTGACCCGATCTTTGTTATTTTCACTGTAAGTCTTCTGTTGATAATGAGTGAAAACAGCGCGAAATTTCATGGTCCTAGCTACATAAATGGATGAATTATAACGAAAAATCTCATATCTGAACAATCAGTTGTATGGGAGCTATAGGTTATAGTTATCCGATCTTTTTAATTTTCACTGTAAGTTTTCTGTTGATAATTATTGAAAACAGTGCGGAATTTCCTGTTCCCAGCTATATAAATGGAGGAGTTATAACGAAAAATTTTATATCTGAACAATCAGTTGTATGGGAGCTATAGGTTATAGTTATCCGATCTTTTTAATTTTCACTGTAAGTGTTCTGTTTATAATTATTGAAAATAGTGCGGAATTTCTTGTTCCCAGCTATATAAATGGAGGAGTTATAACGAAAAATTTTATATCTGAACAATCAGTTGTATGGGAGCTATAGGTTATAGTGACCCGATCTTTGTAATTTTCACTGTAAGTATTCTGTTGATAATGGGTGCAAGTACTGCAAAATTTCATGTTCGTAGCTGCATAAATGGAGAAGTTATAACGAAAAATCTCATATCTGAACAATCAGTTGTATGGGAGCTATATGTTATAGTGGTCCGATTCTTCCGGTTCCGACAAATGATTAATACATTATAAAAATACACCCACCTACCAAATTTGATCCGGATATCTCGAAAACTGAGAGACTAGATTGCATACAAACAGACAGACAGACGGACAGACGGACATGGCTAAATCAACTCAGCTCGACGTTCTGATCATATAAGTATACATTTTAATGGGTCTATCTCTTTTTGTTCTGGTACTTACAAACATCGGACCAAAGTTATAATACCATTTCATGCTCATGAAAGGTATAAAAAGCCCAGCAGCCGAAAATTTTGAATCAAAAACAAAAATTATATGGTTTATAGTTGTATTTTATAGCTTCGAGAAGTATGGCAGCACACATTTGCTCTTATTGTCGGCCATTGTTATTTCTGTTTTTTTGTGAAAAGTGGTAAAATGAGTGAATAGATTTATAAACGTGTTTTACTTAATTAATTGATGAATATATATATATATTAAACCTGGACGTGCTTCGTTAGTCGGTTCGACTAACAAAAATCGTGTTTCGCTTCGTACCTCTCTCTGAAGTCATTTACCATTTTGTTTATTATATGTAACAGAGAAAATAATATGTATTTAATATTTTGTTTATGTGTTTGAAAAACTATATAGAACTAAAATAAAATGTATTTTCGTTTATAGCTCTTTTATGTTTGTTATTTCAATTCGAAGTTGGTGTTAGTCGTTTCGACTAACAAGCCCGCAGACAGGGGCAAAAGAGCGAAGCACTTCCAGGGTTAAAATATAAAATACGCACGTGGACATTGAAGATATTGTATATCAACCAAAATACAATTGATAAGTGGCATTTTGTACAAAAATCTGGGGGTGGTAGTGAAGATTATTTAACAACAAATTGCTTAAATACTATTAGCAACTACTTTGTGAGAGTGATATATTCATGTAGAGAAAGCCTCCCCCAACATCCTGACCGAGTTTCATGACTAAATTCCATATACTTTCGCTAAAATCTCGATTGGTTCCGTTTTGGAAAGCTAACCCGATAAAAATGTACGTACAGTATTGGACATATCTATAGCACCCCCCTTTCAAAGCGATATTGTTTGCCACTTATGTTTAGTTATTTGTTTTTAAGAAATCTTCAATTAAAGTACAGTTCATTCTCTAACAAAACCCATATAAACCCATCTTTTAAACTATTTAAAAGACCGCAAAAAAGAGCAACAAACTTTCCCTTAAATTTCAAACTTTTTTCTTAGAAGCTCTAGAATTTTTTTCAGTACACAGTTTTATAGCGCATTCAATTTTAGTCCAATAGTGTGCAAGTTTCAAGTCGCTAAAGATTACCGTTGATTTTTTAGATTTTTTTTGTCTCATTTGCTTCCATATAACGACTAAACACAATTTATTTTTATATGGCAGAAACCCGCAACATCCTCGCCGAAAAAAATTCTAAAAAATCAACGGTAATTTTTAGCCACTTGAAACTTGCACCATATTAGACTAAAATTGAAAGAGTTGCAGAATAGGGGTGTTAATTTTCGCTTGTGACAACGTGTGCACACATAAGGTAAAGAATAATTTAACACAACGACATGATTTATAGAAGAATTTGCATAATAAAAATGATTATTTATGCGTTCAACAATTACGCGGTTTTTTTTGTTCTCTTCGTTGTTTACTTCTTACAATAAAGATGGCGTCGAGATTTCAACAGCTAATAAATAACTTTTTTCTTTCTTTCGGGAAGGCGTGATCTTGTGCCTTTCGTTCATGGTACGGAGGCATGATGCAATAATACAAGGTGTTATCAGTTGGCAACTTCTCGCTCTAATTCCGCCATATTGACTGCCTTACGTGAAGCAGTGTTACTTCTTTAACTATTATTTGCCCATTAATATAGTTGAATGGTTTTTATTTTTGCTTTTTAGAAGTATATTCGTTATGGAATGAAATGAAATAAGAAAAAATACATTTAAAAAAAAAAGTGTGTATACTGAGAAAAAATAAAAACCATTCAGTTATATTAATGGGCAAAGAATAGTTAGAGAAGTAACACTGCTTCACGTAAGGCAGTCAATATGGCGGAATTATAGCGAGAAGTTGATAACACCTTGTATTATTAGGAGCGTTCCTTATCTCCCAGAAATAGTGAGAAAAAGTCCGAAGTGGTCATATTTAGTCCAAAAAGCGTTCCTTAACTCGGAAATGACAGTAAAAATGAGAGAGCAACACTCGGTGAGAGTGACTCTCATCAGTCCGAAGTAGTCAGATTTAGTCAGAAGAATTTTTCTGGCAAAATCCTGAAATGTGTCAAACTCGACTGAATTTAAATTAACGGAAATTAAAGAATACGCAAAAAGTGAGAATAATCTAAAAAGTAAAAAAAGTGAATTGAAATTGGAAGGAGGCAAAAAATAATTGATATAGAAAGTGTTTATTGTGCTTGTGCTTGTGTGAAGGTGTTTTGTACATACATTTACATTCTTATTTGACGTTAGCTTTGTTGTTGCCATTATTTGGACTAAAAATTTGGTTTTTTGCGTTCCTTTACTTTTCCTGTTATTCTCTTTTAATGAGCGCATTTTGCTTATGCTCTGACATTTTGACACTTTTCAGATTTTAGTCCAAAAAGATAAGGAATGAACCTATTAAGTCTGTTCCTTTGAACTTCGGACTAAAACCTGTGGAATTAATTGTTTACTTCCATTTTTTACAAATATAAGGTACTTTGCTTTCACCGCTGTTTGTTTTTGCTTGCACATGCAAATCAGCTGATCGTTTGACACTTCATGAACTTACAGGAAAAAAAAACTCCGGACTAAATCCTGTAACTTCTGACTAGGAACAGTTGCAGTTACTCTCTCAAATGTGTTCCCACTTACAGGTTTTATGTCAATAGGAACGACTTCCTGTAAGTTCTGACTAAATCCTGTAAACCGGACTGCTATTGGAACAGACTACATAATTGCATCATGGGAGATATCTGTACTCTTCCCCGCTCTTCCCACCTCCTTCACCACGAACGAGCAGACTTGAAAGCAAGACTTTACGTGTCTGAAAGGGGACCAACTACAGTAAATGTAAGATTGTTACTTGCTTGTAAATGCATTTAAATTTTTTATTATCACTGAATTCTTAAGCCTCAAAAGCAGATCATAACAAAATATTTATACCAAATTGAAGGTAATAACTTGTACTTTCTAGGTAATGTACATTTCTTTAGCATAAATCACGTAATTTTTTTAAAAAAGGTCATTTTATGAAAAAAATTATGCTCTTTTTTAGTTTTTTAATATTTTGGGCTTTAAGATATGAAAAATAATGGCTGCATTTCTTTATTCATTCTGAACGTTTGGAATAAACTTTTTTGTTTATTTATTCTTTAGAACGTTCCTGATGATATGTTGACGTATATTTCAAACGCATTGGCTGCGTTTCTTTATACATTTCACAGCCGGAATAAACAGAATGCGTTTGAAATATACGTTAACATATCATCAGGAACGTTCTAAAGAATAAATAAACAAAAAAGTTTATTCCAAACGTTCAGAATGAATAAAGAAATACAGCCATTATTTTTATTCCGGCTGTGGAATGGGATTATCCGGAATGTATAAAGAAACGCAGCCAATATTAATTAGATAAATGAGCTGAGAGATTTTACACAATACTTTTTTTACTCGGTTATGTAGTTCATAAGATATTAATATTTAAAAAAAAATTTAAAAATAACTTTCAACACTAAATATCTTGAAAACTAGAAGGCCCCGACCCCTAAAAGTGGGTATATTTAAAAAGCGGAGAAGCCCAGCTTTCCAATTGCAAAGTCAAAATTTGTCGCCCGGTTATCGTAATCTCCCCGATTTCGCATTTTCACGGCAAAATGCGTAGAAAAGTGCTTGCATTGCAATGTTTAACCGCACCTTTACACGAATTCTGCTTGGTTTGTGTATTATCGTCCTTAATGTTGAGTATAACTGAGGAAAGTGTATACATATACAAATAGATTTTGGAGAAAAGGAGCATATTGCATTAATGCACATAATTACACACACACACTATGAAAGCTTAGTATGAAAACAGAGCAAAGTAAAATGAATTTTTGTGTGTACCTACCAGAGACAATATTCACCTTGGTAGAAAAGAAAATTCGCACAGCCCTTCCTTGAATGCTACTTATTTATAGCGATATGCCTGTAAATCTAAGTATTTACATACATAAGAATACATATTGTTTCATTTTACACAATGAAAGTAATCGCGTCAAATATTAAGCGTCTGGTTATAGGTACGCTTCTTGAGGGCGGTGCTCGCTAATATTGACAAAAAAAAAGTCTACGACTGCCCCTTTACCGGTTTTTAGTAAGTAAAATGTGTATTTTCCACTTTACGCTGTATATATTTTTGATTTTATACACAGTTGTATCTACATACATAATTGTATTGATTTATCTATTTTCATTTGTTCACTAACACTTTTACAAGCAATTGCCCAATTCTGAGATCCTTTAATTGAGAATGCAGGTATTATGCACTTGATTCATTTCACAGATACCTATTATATTAAAACTGCCTATATAAACTCTGTGTTTCAGATATTTTTTAGTTCTTAACTCGGTTGCGATTTTACACAGACACGGCCTCGTTTCGCCAACTCTTTCTACAGCAACCGTCTGTGACAGTGCTACCACAGTTCAGTAGTTTTAAAAATCTTCCAATAAATCAAAAAGAAGAGGTCTTCACACCGTGCTTCGTATTGTACTCGGCAGTAAAGCAGTGTTTGCACCATAAACCAATTAGAACAGATCTGACCGGTTGAGCAGCGGCCATTTGTAATAGCAATTGAGAAAAAGTGTGTGACGTTCGTAATTTTGAAGTTTTCTATTTCTGTTTTGCTTCTTTCTATATGTGTATTTTGTCGGTAGTTTATTTCAGTGATTTTTAAGCGATTTTCAATAAATTTTTTGTGCAAATGAACTTAAAATTAAGTGCGCTCCGATTATTTGCAAAAACACATACAAAAATAATAAATTGGTTAGCTCAAACACGTGCTACAAAATTGTTTGAATTTTTTCTTTATGCCTAGTCGTCATATTCTTTGTTTACTTTACAAAGAAAATAACATGGTGCCGAAATTACAAACGCCCACCAGAGAAATACTTTTTTCTTTTGCTTCATCTTGTCAGATCTTGTGTAGTTGGATCATGTGTTTGCATGTTGATGTTGGCTGGCGACCAACTTTGTTGAGAGCGGTTAGTTGAAAGGCCATTCAACCAAAACTTGAATGCAAAGTTGAACAATACAAATACCTTTTTATGGCGAATATTTTAATATTTTTTCCATATTTTGATATTTTTAGCAATTCAACTTTATTTTCGTGCAACCCTGCGCTAAGTTGAACACAAAGTTAAACAATGCAAACACTTCAATGAAAAATGAGTGTGCATTGTGCCATTTTCGGCTCTTTCGGAAGCAGCCGGCATCTTCTGTGTGGTACACATTGTCCATCAAGTTTGTCAGTCAAGAATTTATCAGTTTTGACTGAAGCCTTGTAGCGGTCAAACCATCAGTCATGTATGAGATGAAATCATCATTCAAGCCGCGAAATTCATCAAGGAAAGATGGAGGATAAAAAGATTATGCAGGAATTTACATGCATTATCAACCATGGGCGTCGCTGGATCGAATTTAGGGGGGGCAGGCCCGACATATAAAAAAACCCCCAAAATTTTCATCTTTACGCATTCATGTTTCTGGAATGCGGGCGACGATATGTACTTGCCGATTTGTTTTACAAAAATTACTTAAAAAGCAGACGTCTCAGTTTCTCAGCAACCCGGTTAATCGTTTCTGCAATTATTTCGCATTGATTCTCTAAAACAAATTTTCGATGTATTCTTAAAATTCATAAACCTAAAGGTAAATTTTATAGGAAATTAAACTAACAATTTATTAAACCCCGAAATACAGGTGAGTACTTAGCTGAAAATTTATTTAAAGAACTTCGTGAAAGACAACAATTAATCTTGTATTGCTAGACACCTGATAACCCAGGATAATTTTTAAGTTCTTAAAAGAAATTACTCTACTCTAAGCTTCGTGCAGTGGGCCATGAGAAAACCGTCATCTTTAAGGTATAGGCCAAACTTTCACAATGGCTGCATTTCTTTATTCATTCTGAACGTTTGGAATAAACTTTTTTGTTTATTTATTCTTTAGAACGTTCCTGATGATATGTTGACGTATATTTCAAACGCATTCTGTTTATTCCGGCTGTGAAATGGGATTATCCGGAATGTATAAAGAAACGCAGCCAATATCTGGTATTAGTCTTAATCTGAAACGCAATAATCATTGAAAATTGGCGCCGTTTATGGTGAAAAGCATTTAATATCACACTTTCACACTAAAGCTTGCTTAACCCTAGAAGCCTAATCTATTTGGGAGTAACTGGCCGTTTCCACAGGATAAAATTTATTGCTGCCCAGCTGTCATTTTGGTCGCTAGATATAAGTTATATCAGTGGCAATATTTGTGTGGGCTTTTTATATCTTGATATAAGCGTTTGTAAGATGGCTTTGAAAATGTATTTTTGCAGGATTTAATCGCTTAAAAAATTTAGAAAACAGGCTATTTTACATCCAAGTACATAATTACAAATCTTTTAACAGGAGACAGCTCAATTTTTGCTTTTATATTAAAATAATAAGGATATTGCAGCCACGAAGTTTTCGCGCAAATGAAAATGTAGCTGTCAAACTGCCAGATTGCCGGCAATAGATGGCAAGATATAAGCTCTGGTCTCCATTGGCTTTTATATTCTAACATATGTATCAAGATATAAACTTTATCCTGTGGAGACGGGCAGTAACGTAACATACGCCGTGAAGCGCAGTTAGTCAACGACGTAGCGTAAACCTAGGTTGACGTACGTAGCAGCATATCAAATTTACTGCTGATAGAGAGAGAGAAGCAACGGCAACGTCACCGCCATGCGGTGTTGAGTTTTCGTTAACACGCAAATCCCATAAGGTATATAGTGTCTGCGTCAACGTACGTTTACGCTACGTCGTCGACTAATTTCGCCTGTATAGGCTTATTTACTTAAAAGATAACCTGTGAGTAGGGTTGCCAGACGTACTGCTTTTGGGAGTAAACGTGCTCCTTTTTATTGCAATGTACTCCCTTGTACCCCCAAAAAAAAATATCTGGAAATGTACTGCTTTTTTAGTTTCGTACTTCTATTGTACTCCTTTTTCCAGCTATTAATATTTTATCATATACAGGGCGTAAAATAATATCTGTCGCACAGTTTTTTTTTGAAAAACAAAAGGGGCCTTTATAGATTTTGCGAAAAAGTAGTTTATTGTTAAGTTTCCACTTCAATTACTTCAATTTTGGTAATTTGTTTTTAAATTTTAACCTTCATTTGGGTTTACCGGCGGTAAACACTTTGGAAGAAAAGCGCAAGTCTTCGTCGGTTACTTTATTAAATATCTTCTGTAACCATAGGCTAATTTCCCCCATTTGGGTCCGTTATACTCCATCTTTTGTCCAACATAAGTCCTCATACTCAGCAATCGAAAAGACTCGAAACTGGTGACTAGGAGGGCATTCATTCGACCAACCCTATACAGGTTTTTTTTCTTTTTTTATACAAAATCTAACAAAAAATACACCATAAAAAGAGGTTCGTGCCGCATGTACTTATCTCCCAAAGCTGGCAAATGCAAATCAGGATTAAAATTTTAAAACCAATTAATAAAATTATAGTAAAATATTTACAAAGTTAACAAAAAAAACACAAAATCTATAAAGAACCCTTTTATTTTTCAAAAAACCTGTGCGACAGTTATTATTTTGCGCGCTGTACTTTGCCATTCATATTGTGGCAAACACTACTTAGTAAGCAAAGTTAAGTGTGATAGTGAAAAGGTGTAACCATAGCCTTAGGTGCAGGACGCTCGGATATAAAAATCAGAAAAATATTAAATTAATTATAAGGCTTAAATTAAAAAAATGGTCATACATTCAGCAAGAGGGAATTCTTTTGTAGTTTTTAGTTTTTTATTTGGGGAAACTTTCCTATAAGGGCGGTCATTGAGAACCGAATTCTACGCAAAAATACTGTGGACGCAATTTCTCTAAGGGGTCCCGTAGGGGCCCTAGGTGGTCGGGAGTAACATTTTTGTCAATGGCGGTTCAGGCCCTCTCCAAAAAGGACGGGAAAGGTGCCACGTCCACTCCCCCTTCGATCACCATCTCTTTAACAATCTTCCCTATTGGAAAGCCAACATATAGTTATTTATTTTTCACATTTATTGTTGCTTTGAAAAAGATTTCTAAGATATCTTTGTTTGTTTGTACCTAATTAATGGTAATTTGTAACAATAAATTGCACAAAAAATTTAAAAAAATATTGTACTCATTTTTTTATGTCATGTACTGCTTTTTTCTATCGAAAATATAAATGTACTCCTTTCTCCGTTTCAAAATCTGGCAACCGTACCTGTGAGCTAAAATATACTTAGTCCTGTCTTTTTTTTTTAAAGAATATTGAAGTCGTGAGTTTGACTAATAATAAAACATAGTTTTATTAATAATAACTATAACCACATTTATTTAAAACAACAAAATAAAAAGTAAATTTTGTGTTAAAATGAAAAAAAGACCCATTCCGTATACGCCTCGCAGACGTAGATTATACTTTTAGGGTTAACACTTTCAGTACAAAAATTCAACCACTGGTTCTAAAAAATTTTAAATATGTGTACCGGCTAATTTTGGATCGTTCATTTTAAAAATCACATACAAAAATGTGTAATGCTTTGAGGTTTGCGGTCATTAATGGTCAGTGATATCCTAGGTGTTTAAAAAAGAAAGGGATCTCAGCTATTTTTATTTTTTGCTTTCGTGAAATATATTTCAAAACTATGAATAATACCTAATAACTTTTCCGAATCTCAATTCCATGGAAATATGGTTAATATCTTTCAATAGATTATATTACTCATTATCGACTTTTCTGCCGCTTTTTACTTTTTTGACAAACACGGTCAACTGCAACTGCAGCTTGCACTTTTGTTTGATATATAGCTCAATTCTGTGGCTGCTACAGATCGGCCTAACTAAGTCGTATGACTGAGCAATTATATATACAACTACAAAGCATAGCGACATCTAACACATCATGCAAGTGCCAGTTTATATCATGTCGCTTATACATGTTTGAAAGTGATATATGAAGACATTGCCGAATAAATTCAAATCAAATCATGCATCAAATTTATGCATGCCAACAAAAGGAACACATGCAACATATTCAGCATTATTATTCACATTGTATATACGGGAAGAGATTTTCCGAATTTTGCAAGCTCCTACTATAGTAAAATTTATTAAACAATTATCTAATTAAAAATCTATATACCAACGGTGGGCAAACCTGGCTCTTTGAGCCAAATGCGGCTCTTTGCTTAGCAAAGTGCGGCTCTGTTTACTTTCTCCTTGCTTATAACATTTTTGCTCTTTTTACTTTTTAAAATACATATTTCATACAAATTACACATATACATACATATTTTACATACATAAATATTATACATATAAATACATATTTTAGCCCACAGCAATTTGCCAACAAGAAAACAGCTGATCAAGAAGGGCTGGTTGGAATTTACGCAAATCCCTAAATTGAATTTGATGGTTTGGAAGTTGAAATAGTAAAATGCGACTAATTAAACTTGTAAGAAATAAGTAATTATTCGTTTAGTCAGTGAACTGTGTCAGGATAAGAATTCAGGATTTGTTTTCTTACGTTTTCAATTTTATACTTTTTACAGGTCTATTCTGCGCTGGTAACATAAATTTTATAACCGGTAATTAAAGTGTCTGTCAATTTTTAAACCTTTTTCGCATTCTGCGCTCTCTTGTAACCGGTAAATTCGGTTACCATCTCATAAGCTGGTAACAAAATATTGCCCCGTGAAATATGCAATACAGGAATTTCCACAAATCTTCATAGCTAAGTTGCTGATTATTTTCACTGCATTACCAACGTACCTAGAATCGCGGTGACAAGAAGTGGTAACATTTTTTGGTAATAAAATTTTCCGGTCACAAAATCTTCGGTAACGTGCAAAATAGACCTGTTAATGTAAACAAAATTTCTATCATCTGTTCGTCTAACTTGCAAGTTTCTGCAAATTTTCTGTTCGCGTACTATTTTGGATATTTTTCTCTTGTGAGAGAACAGATGATATTTCGCCGGAATTTCGCTGTTGGACATTTTTTACTGGAGGTTTTAAACGAACGTACCTATTGACTATCCAACATTTAACAGAATTGTTACGAACGACTTTAACTGACCTAAAACCAGATTTTGAAAATCTCGCCAAAGGGATATTTTGAATTTTCTTTTATACCTACCTTACGTACAATAGAATAATAATAGAATATATGTTTTTCATTTCTAATAATAATTTTATTTAAAAATAAAATTTTTGTTTTTCTTGTTCTTTTTTGTGGCTCTTTGTAGCATTTAGAACTTATATGTGGCTCTTTTCGGCATCGGCCTTGCCCATAGCATTTTCATACAAGGCAGGATTAAACAGTATTAAAAATATGCTGCAGAAATACAACAGTAAAGAACAGCTGAGCTAAGAAGCAATGACATGCTATAACAGTATGTTTGAGATGGAACCACATGGCATAGCAATGCATGAAATTTTTGAAAATGACATTTTAATAGATACGCTGGGAAGAAGTTAAGAAAATGTTTAAATTTATATTTTGTTACCTACTTCACCGATTTGAAATCTGAAAACTATACCTTTCATGAGCATGGTCCGATATTTGTAAGTACCAGAATAAGAAGAGAGAGACTCATGAAAATGTGTACTTATGTATGTGACCAGAACATCGAGCTGAGCCGACTTAAGCTTATGGCAACCGAACTTCAGTTGGGTGACCACTGGCTGAAATGGTTTTACAGATGGCAACTGCAAGCTGGCAACTGATTTGCTGTATTGGCAACTGCATTTTTGTGGTCGCTGCGGTAATAATCGAAGATTGTATACCTACATATAAAGTAAACTTCAAAGTCTAGGGGGGAGTTGGGGCCCCTGCCCCTACGTAGCGACGGCCATGTTATCAACACCGGCAATAGACAACTCTTATTGCCTAATTCTTTTAAGATCTATTGTATAGGACGAAAGAATTGTACTTAATTTTTTTACTTCTCCAACACTGAATTGCTTTTGTATTTTTTCACAATATTTAACAAATCTTCATGATATTTTATTTTTCTGTCACGCATCACATACTCTCGACTAGTTGTGTCCGTTGCACCTCATAGCAATCTAAAAACTCTTTAAAAAAATCGTGGTTCGCGTCATTTTTACCTCCCTTTTATTAGCTCGGGATGTAACTATGTAATATTGATGCGCCTAAAAGATGCAGCGATTTCTATTTTCAAGTTACATATCTGATGATAGTACGAATGGAAATTAAAATAGCGAGGTTTTAGTTTTTTAAACTATAATATTTTTTAACCTTGCACTGATAATATTCGAAAATATCCTCTTATTTATAGAGCTGTAAGTACATACCTATATTTAACCCTGCCAGCCAAAAGTAGTGTAAAAATTTGGTGAAACCGCGGGTTTCGGGTACTTCAAAACTGGTGACAAACCTGGTGAATTTTGTATGGGCGGTGTGCAGATTGTCACCAGTTTCCCCCTGTATGTGTAAGCCTTGCATCCCTTTCGCACTCATTAAGGGCCGGTTGTTCAATGTCTGATTATCACAAATCGGAGGTAGAAGCTCCGGTTAAATACAACGACTGCTTTATCGATCACATGTTGCATGCATGATGTCGAAAACGTCGATAATGATGTTTAACCGGCAAGTAGTGATAACCAGACATTGAACAACCGGCCCTAAGATACTTCGTTAGGAAAACATATAGCTGCACTCCTGTTATATTCCTCACGTCAGCCGACGCAGGGTTGCACTTTCTTCACGGCGAATTCAAAGTAACCTTAGAAACTTTAAATAAAAAATTTTAAATTTTTTTAATTTTTATTTTGCAAAATTTATTTTTTGAAATGCATTGTTAACCTAATTACTAAATTAATAATTAATATTATGAATAAAAATTATTACTAACATTATTATTAAATATGTGGCGAGTCTGCCAAAATAACCAGTTGGCAACACCATCGATTATCGAAATCTTCTTTGGTAAATGTATCGAAAACTCGACTTCATACATTTCCTGGTACATTATATGCATTTTTAACTTCTGTAACTGAGGATTTTCACTTTTAAATAAAACATATTTTTATCGGTCTAGTATTAAATATTTGGTATTATAATTGTTTCAACCGACGCATTAAATCCCTCAGTGGTGACCCCGGACTTTAGACCGAATTATATCGGAGCTCCAAGACGAAGTAATTTATGCAAACACTGCGATACAACCTACGTAATTTGATTAGAAGGAAATTAATTTTCAGCGACGGGAGTGACCCGACGAATACAACTACAACGGCTACGACCCAGGAATTAACGGATCACGTACTGGCGCCTCAACTTCAAACAACAGTACACGGTTTGGCACACAACGTATATCTATTAACTTACCAAAGTTTGCGCAAGTTGAGCGCTCATTTCGCTTGCACGGCATTAACGAAGATGTGGACAAGTTTGATTTGGTAACAGTTCAGTTAGAAGAAGAGGTCATTCTTGCGGTTGAGGATCTTGTCACTCGCCCACCAGCATCTGAAAATACGAACTTCTCAAGAAACGGTTGCTGGAAAAGTTTGCAGAGTCGCCTGAGGCGAAGCTCCGTCGGCTGTTGCAAGGCGTGGGGAAAGCAGGGTTAAAACCATCGGAGATCCTGGCTCATATGCTCGCACGCTCCTCACGGTATAGGACGAAAGCGATTTAGACAAGCTCGCAAAGATCGCTGATAAAATACTCGACGCTGTTTGGTCTGGCTCCATGGGCGCCATTGCAGCGACGCCATCAAAAAATATGGACCACACAGTAAACGCTATGGCACCTGCTACTAAATCAAAGGATACTGGTGATATAATTCGAGCTCTCTCAGAGAAAGTCGACAACTTGCAAAACGATATCAAGCGGTTCTTTTCCGCAAACCGCTCTCGCAGTCAATCTCGTAGTCAACCCCATAGTCAAGTACGTGGCATACGCAATAACCAACTGTCTTCTACTTCTGAAGAATCGTCTCATCAGACTGTAAGTGAAAAAGATACACTCTGTTATTATCATCAGAAGTTGGCGATAATGCGAACTAGTGTCGAGCTGGTTGCCCCCGTTTTTCTTCAAACTAACAGGGCTGTCGTCGAAAACGCTGACTGCCGAAAGCAAAACTCTTGTCAGCGAAACTCAACCAACTTTCAGTCAAGAAACCCGTCTACATATTTACGATAGAACCTCGCGCATACAGTTTCTCATAGATTCAAGATCAGTGGTGTCAGTGATGCCACGTTCTTTAGTGAACAAAAGATTAGACAGGTAGACTTACTTCTATATGCGGCGAATCAGACTGCGATTAAAACATATGGTAACATCGTAGCTAACTTGAATCGGGGCCTTCGGCGCAGTTTCAAGTGGCCGTTCATAATTGCTGATGTTCGAGTGGACATCATAGGCGCAGATTTTTTAACAAATTACCAATTGCTGGTCGATCTTAAACACAAGCAATTAATCGATTCCGTAACGGGCCTCGCAACACCTGCATGGTTAACGAAGACGGATCAAGACTCTGTTTCAACGTTGCAGAACATAACAAATCTCCCAGACCTACTTCGAGAATTCATTGATGTAACTAAACCGCCAGTAAGGTTCGTACGCCCAAAACATCAAGTCTGTCATTGTATCGAAACACAAGGTGCACCTGTGGCGGAGCGGCCTCGTCGTCTGGCAGGTGAAAAATTGGCGACTACTTAAGCAGAAATAAACTTTTTGATCGAACAAGGCATTTGTCGGCCGTCAAAAAGTGCATGGGCTAGTCCATTACATATGGTGGCCAAAAAAGACGGTGCCTGCGGTGACTACCGTAAATTAAATGCAGTCACCGTGCCGGATCGTTATCCAATTTCTCATTTGTATGATTTTTCCCAGCACCTACACGGAAAAACGGTTTTCTCAGCGTTGGACTTAGTAAAAGCGTACTATCAGATTCCGATGGCGGAAGACGATGCTAAAAAAACTGCTGTGTGCACTCATTCCGGCCTCATAGAATTTATGTTCATGCCTTTCGGGCTGAAAAATGCCACACATATTTTTCAAAGATGCATGAATGGTATTTTTCGGGGAATTGATTTTATATATTGCTACATAGATGACATACTCATTATGTCCAACACTATCGCTGAGCATGAGCGGCACCTTCGCTCAGGCCTGCAGATTCTCCGCAAACACGGCCTGAGTATCAACGCTAGCAAATGTCAAATTGCCCAATCAGAGGTGAGGTTCCTCAGCTATATAATCAATAAACACGGTATTAAGCCTCCGGCCGATCGCGTGGCAACCATTGTTTTCTGGGCGTTATCAATTACTATCGTAGATGTTTACCACGGTATTCTCAAATTCAAGCACCTCTAACAGAATTGCTGAAAGACTTCAAGAAGAACGACAAACGAGTGGTAAACTGAACAGCTGAGCTCAGTGCTGCTTTTGACGCTTGCAAACGCAGCGTAGCGGAAGCCGTGCAACTGGCGTATCCTGCACTAGAGGCTAAAGTGGCACTGGTGTGAGACGCATCTTACATAGCTATGGGTGCAGTTCTCGAACAGCAGGTCGACGAGGAGTGGCGACCCCTTGGTTTTTTTTTTCAAAATAGTTATACCGCAAAATACCGCACGTATGACCGAGAGTTGCTGGCAATTTATGAGGCGATTAAATATTTCAAACACTTGGTTGAAGCACGCGTCTTTGTCATTAAAACCGATCACAAGCTTCAAGCGATTGGAAAAGGCAACACCTCGGCAGCAACGGGTATATCTCGCAATATTCCACTACTATTGTCCATGTCAAAGGCGAAGAAAACGTGGTCGCAGATGCTGTGTCGAGGCTTTACGCTATCAACATGCCTACGGCAGTAAGTCTGGCTCACATCGCAGAGGCTCAGGTGACTGACCCTGAACTAACCGTGTTACTAGGTGGAAGCACTTTTTAAAACATACTTACAGACGGTAAGGTACGATGATAATGTGTCACTGCATTGCGATACGTCGACTGGCTAGGTGCGTCCTTATGTACCCAAAACTTTGCAACACCAAGTCTTTTCTTCGGTCCAGGCCCTCTCTCTTCCGAGTGGCAGAGCAACGTTGCATCAACTACGTCAAACATATGTCTGGCCGTCAATGAATAAGGATGTAATCTAGTGGTGTAGGAGTTGTGTGCCGTGTCAACGTGCAAAAATCAGCAGACACAATCACCTTACGGAGGAGAAGATCATCGTTCCTGATAACAGATTCGACCATGTTCATCTGGACATCGTGACCATGCCGTTACAGCGCAATTTCCGGTATTGTCTTACGATGATCGATCGGTTTTCTCGTTGGCCGGAAGCCATACCATTACCAAACATTACTGCGGAAACCGTTGGGATAGCGTTTTGGACACACTGGGTAGCACGTTTTGGGACTACTAAAACTATAACTACGGACCAAGGGACACAGTTTAAGTCCGCGGTTTTCAAGGAACTCGCCAAATTGATGGGAAGCAATCACATTCATACTACTGCTTATCACCCACAGTCAAATGGGTTGATCGAACGGTGGCACAGAACGTTTAAAGCCGCACTCATGTGCAACAACGAGTTGCCTTGGCCTGAACTGCTACCAACCGTATTACTAGGGTTGCGTACGTGTTTTAAGGAGCCCTTGGGAGCGTCAACAGCAGAAATGTTATATGGAGCG